>NW_009233915.1:25293-89485 GCF_000690835.1 Fulmarus glacialis | reverse complement strand
TCCTGCTGTGTTACTTTCTGTACACATGCGTGCTTCCTACTTAGAAGGATTTTAATACTTGGTATTTATCAAGTCAGTGCAAAGTTTTGATTTGGTGAAGTATATTTAGGCCTTCAAGTCCCAGTTCTTTGTTGAGATAAACAGAGGAGGTATTAACATCAAAGTAGCTTACACCAGAAGGACTTCATTGGACTTCTGTCTGGAGGATAGAGGGCATCAGGAGGAGGTTTCAGTCTGATTTAGTGAAAGACCATACTTGCTTTTTTTCTGACAAACAGACGTGAACCTGAGAGAGAGAAAATTAGCTCCACTGGTAGCATTAAAAAACCCTTGTGTCTGGAGATGTCTTGAAATCTGAATAAAAACGCAGCCCACCAAAGACTGGAGCTGCAAATTGAAACATCTGCTAGAACTGAAGAACTGTTCCTGTCACTGTGTCTGCAAAACCCTCTTCCCTCTCTTCTCTCCTTTATTTCTAAGCAGTCATACAAGTACCTTGAAAGTAAGTCTCCCACAGTTCCGTCCAAAGAAAACTCTCTACCATGCTCCTGCATGGCCCCTGTTCAAAGCACTATTGATTTTGGTTTGATTCAACACAGACTTAAGGGGAAGCCAGAACAGATCAGACAATACCATCAGGACTGTAATAACTTCATAATTAAGTAAATCCCAGCTGTGTGCCAGTTTTGGCTAAATCTGCTTATCTCCTTCTTGAGTTGTTATAATGGAGTGTGTCTGGGGCTCACAAGAGCACAGTCCTCATGCCAAATGCTTTCTGCCTCACATAGCACTTTCTGTAATACTTTTTTCTTGCATCATATGAATGCAGCTTCCCATTAGTAAAACAGCTGTATTTGTGGTGAAGGGAATGATTTTTCTGACACCATCTCTACACTGCTGAAGTTCTAGTGATATAACTAGAGATCTTCCTGATTTACCATGCTGTACATAAGAACAAAACCTGGAGGAAGTAAGGTTTTGGTTCTGGCATGCATAAGCCATATTCTTAAAATAATAAAAATGATTCTTGCCAAACAACCTCTAGATGGCTCTTGAGGCTTGCTTTGTCAATTAGCAGGCATCTGCAATAAGTCTGCTGTATCAAGAAGATTTTCCTATTACTCTATTATTTCTTCATATGAGAGATGAAACCTTGGCGTGTTTTGCATACAGTGGGAAGGCTTCCCTTGGTTTTGTAAAAAGCACTGAGAACCCTTCAGCTGAAAAGAGAAAAAATGTTTGTCGTCTTCTTACTCAGAAAGTCCTGATTGTGGATTCCACCTGTGCATATTTTGCTGTAGTTACTACATATGTATTCACTCAGGTGTGGAAATTACCACTCTTAATTGTAGATTCTCAGGAAAAAAGCACAGCCACGCATTCCTCTAAATAAGCAGAACTGCTTGCAAACATCTGATTTACCCGGTGAAATCCCAAGGTTTGGTGCCTTCAGAAATTCTGCTTACAAAAGTACATCCCTTTTTCACATTGCAAAGGGCATCTGGGGTTTATTCCTGACTCACAAAGAAGCGGGGAAGTAGGGGGAGGAGGGATTCTATTCATAGATTTAAGGTGAATCACATCACATCAATCCATGCTTCATCCTTAACAGATCCGGTGAATTACTTGGTGCTCAAACTATTACTGAGCAGATCATACTGGAGATGATTCTTGTAATCCAAAAGGACACAAAGGAAACTGGTAATTAAGGGGGTAAAATCTGTTAGGAACTTAAATCTGTTGGATAAAGAAGCATCTATACCAGTAAGTGTAATGCATTGCCCTGTTCCCAATTAAAAGCTCACGTGCCTCCTATAGCGTTTCCTCCAGCACAGTAACTAGATCTTTCAATGACTAAACCAGGCATTATATGATCTAGATACTTTACTTCACTACTTAAATGCTTGAAATGATTTTTATTTCTGGATGAAAATTTCATCATTACAGAGAAAATATTCCTTCCTCCCTTAACCAGAAAAATGGTCAAAATATTAAAACAGTATTCTTGCACAAATTTTAACATTTAATTGGAAAACTTAGTAATGCTTCCAAGATAAAGAAAAATTTAAACATATCGCCTTTGAGCAAAATATGTGTACTTCTTCCCTTATGTAGTAAAAGATTATACAGTTTAAGAACACACTGAGATCCTCCACAATTAAAAAAAAAAAAAGAGCTGATTTAACATTAATCAAGTACCATGCAGCAAAGATGAATTCGATGCATTCTTTGTTGCAAGGGTTAATATCTTTGTGGGTTGTACATTAAGAAAACCTGTAAAATATTTATGCGGTTAAATGCAATAGAGAACTGGCCATCAGCAACTGTTACAGTAACTTCCTATACTTTTTTCAAAAAAAGACATCTTTATACTTCAAATGTTCCACCTCAATCAGAGGGACAGATCTTTAGCTGTAACTCAGCATCTCTCCACAGTGATGGAGATGTTCCTCAGTACAGTGGCGAGGGATACACTTCTACCCTGTGAATACACTTACACACTGCGTTTGGCACAAATTCCAAGTATAGGACTCTTCTTTATGGAGAAGTTTTGATGAGAGGACTATTCTTGAACAAAAAAGCATGCAGAACTTGACCATCTATCTATGCTTGGACTTTTGCACTCAGCCACCAAACAGTCTGTGCTTTTTGTTATTTACAGCTGAATATGCTGAATGTAAGGAAACATCACAAAAGATACGATAAAAGAGATCAAACTCATGATCTGAATGTATCTTTGAGATGAGCCTGTTCTGGATTATCTCCATCAGGGAATACTACTCAAACTGAACTGGGAGCAGCTATCAGTACTTAAAACTGAAATTCACATTGGCAACAATATGAATTCTTTCTTAAATACATGCCCTGGTCCCATGAATTTAATATAAAGTAATCAACTACAGTATCTGTTTTAGATTTATACAAAAATTGTTGTCTCTTGCTAAGACGTTAGTAGGTGTTTCATTCTTAAGACAACATACAGATTTAGCCAGTAGATGCTCACTGAGAGCAGAAGCTCATTTTTTCAGACACTGAAAGAACTGTATGCATGGGACCAATTTAGAAAAATCCATTCCAATGTCACTTTCTTTTATAGGCTATATAAATAGGTATGAAAAAAAAAATCATGTAACCACAAAGTAATAACACGACCTGCAGATTACAAGGTAATTAAACCTGAAGCTACCAAGTACAGTGCTTCAGGAATAATTTACCTCGTGGTGTGGGGAGCTGAGATGTTCTGATGTTTCTTGCTAATGCAAAATGAATAAGCATTGGGAGCTCCAACCTGCCAGAGCTAAGGAATTAACGGGTTCCCTACCTGTATCTTTCACTTCTTAACACTCGTGATGACAATCTAATTTGGAAAGCAGCAATAACCATGTGGTAACTGTCTTTAAAAGGCACTTACCGTGTAATTTTATGGTCAGTGTTTGAAAAGATAGTGTAACTGGCTGAGAGCACTGATTTGAAACACACTGCCTTCATTAGCTGACCGTCACCTCAATAGAGACCTGAGCATATCTTGCTGACACATTGGTACAGTTGGTTCCTGGCTTGAGCCAGGTGTAAAGGAAATATGAAGAGCTCTTTGATAAAGGATTTAGACAAGGATGTGCTGTTAATTTCTAGGTGAGTAATCCAATCTCGTCCTCTCCTTGCCCTAGGAAAAATGTACTAGAAGTCAGGCTTTTGGAACATGAAGATGTGCTGCCCCAAAAGGAGGAGCTTCAGCAACATAGATACATAACTCCATTTGGTAAAATATACTTCTTGTTTTTCACTTCTGACTTACATCTTGTCAGGAGCAGAATTGAGAGGTGAGTCCAGTTAAATTTAAATGAAGATGAAGGTGATTACACTGATTTGCTGTGATGTACTGCTAGCTCAAATAGATTTCATTGATTAACTGACAATTTAAATAAGCATCAGTGCAGGCAGATGGCATTTAAATAGGAAGTGTTTTTTTAAATTAAAAAGGTAAAGTCTTTTTTTTTTTTGATTGTAAATTGCTGATATGATGTGTGTTTACTCAGGCTACAGTACTTGGTGTTGAAGTCATTGCTTTATGTCCACAAAATATAGCAAGGTTGTCTTTTACACCTTGATTCCAGAACAGCCAGTGGACATGTTTTTAACTCTCACTGAACTCAATGAGACTTAAATGAGTTTTAAGTGCTCTGCTGGCTGCAGGTGTTTTCTGTAACTGGGGCAATGGATATTTTTAGTTTTTTTGTTGTTTATGTCTTTGTCAATGTGTCCCTGAGAACTGATGATAGCACTCGGTCCAGTGCTTCTCTCTATGCAATTCTAAGGATACATTTAAGGTAGTGCTCACGAACTCCTCCCCAAAGATGTAGTAGGGACTCTGTACATTACAATTATTAATCTTCCACAGCTGGATGAGTTCTGCTCTTTCAGCCCTGCCCTAGCTTTGAACTATCACTCAGCTGTGCTGGTGGAGTCTGAGTGCCTTTCTGCAAACCTTGCTGCTGTAAATGTCAGGAGTGTATAAAACCAGACTGCAATCAACAACTCTTACTTTAAAACTCAAGGTAATTTTGACACAGGTGTACCAGAAAGTCCTAACCTGAATGAGACTACTCATTTTAGTAAAATCAGGCAATCTGTATTTTGAAACATGTTACTAGTCTCTATTTAAGCATTAGTTCTTCCACTCCTATCAACTCAAGTTCAATGGTAGCTGGACACAAGCACGTGCAAGTTCCTCTTTTCATGAAAGACAATATAAAGAATTCAGGAAGATAAAGCTGAGCCTCATTTAACTATATGTAAAATACACAGAAGCACTGAAAACCTCAAAATACTCAGTAAATTGTTGCAATGATAGGTGTCTCCTAGTTTCCTTAAATCGAGAACAAAGTGAACACTGCTGCAAGAAAAAAAACAACAGTGTTTCAGGAGGCAATAAGCTGTTCCTCTGTGCCCAATGACATAAATTTGACACTTACTTACTTCAATAAATCATACATTTTTATAGTGTTGTTCGAAATTTAAAAAACTTTCTTATGTAGTGCTGCTAGAAGAATCCAGACTGGCCAGAATGGCCAGTTGTCTCTCTTCAATGTGCTAAAGACCCCCGCTGCTAATGGCAAGATGGGAGAAAGGGAAGATAGAGCAATGTGAAACTCAGCATTGCATCCCACCGTTCCCTGCTGATTTCTGTTTGAGGCCAGGTATTGAAAGAAAAAAACACTCTGTTGTCTGCCTTTCCTGAAATGGGAAATCTTTTGGTTTACTTCTGATTTACAGCTTATGGCCAGAGATGAGCACTGGAGCAAGGCTCCTCATTAGAAGAGTCCCACAAATGAGCCTGGGAAGCTGGTACCAGAACAGAGATTGATCCCAGCGAGGGGGACAGATTCTGCATTAGCCAGAGATATTTGCTTCATTTAATTAGACTTGTGGGTAAGTGAAAGTGAATTTGGTCCACTGGACAAGGAAAGAGAATGCTTTGGCAAGAGAAGAAATACTAATTTCCTCCCCAATAATACCAGATCTCAACATAATGTCAGGAACATAATGGCAAGGTTCAGCAAGGACAACAGAGGACTGCAATGGGCCCCAGCAGGAGACAAAGGTAAGAGGGAGGCTCTCTTGGGTAGGGTGAACTGGACAATTTCTCTCTGCTGCAGGTCTGCTCTGTGGGCTGAAATTTCCACCTCTAGTTTCTTTTCCTACCACTATCCTCAAATACAGCTGGCAGGCACTGGCAGCATGCCAGAGGACTGGTTCTTCTCTCATTGAGGTCAACAGAAAATGCTTCCTCAACGCAAACAAGGGCAGGTCCAGCCTTCCGAATGTGGCCTGCTCCCTGCAGCTGGCATTGCCAACAGCTCCCTGCAGAGCTAATCCTCTCTCGGAGCTGTGCGTGCCACACAAAGGCAATACTACAATACACGTCTCCCTTCCCCCTCATTTTTTTTTTGAAAAATGACAACGAATGCACACAAAGCTTCAATTACAAAAGATTATGGGCTTCAATTTAGTGTGTGCTGTAAAGCTGTATTAAACGATCGAATGCTAATGAGGAGAAAGGCTCTTCTAGAGAAATAAGGAATTAGCATAAATTAATAGAGTTCCATATGTGCAAGTTTTATGGGGTAACAAAGTATCTCATCACAAAAATATAAATATTTAATTTAATTCTTGCTGGGGCCAGTACCCAGCATTACAGTCAGCACAGAAATATGAATTAAAGTGTGGGAGGGAGCAAAGCGCTACCCAATTCAGGTTCACAGAGAGGTCACTGCGATGGCTCTGCTGTTCTTTTTCTCTGTTTTCCAGCTCACGCAGTTTGGAGCCAGGTCCAAATAGCAAAGCAATATATGCATGGCCTCATCTGCAGTCTGGGGAGTCTTCCTGTTGGCTTCACTCAGTACGTTATCAAGTTCCTTAGCTCTGCCCAAGAGTGTATTTGCTTGCTAGCATAGGATCTTCCTGCTCTTATGGCAGAGAGAAAAGGCTTCAGAGGCATTTTGGTGGTGCTTTTCCAGCACTTTTCCTAATCATGTGGAAAAGAGCTGCTGCAGGTATAAATTGAGTTGAATTTGTAATTTACATTCAGCCTTACAGTGTATTTCACATTAATGTTGTGAACGAGTTGCTATAATTAAGATTAATTTTACTGAGGTGAAAAGCAAGCTCAGTCCTATATGTTACTTTCCTGAACAGCTGTGGCACTGATTAGCGTGGTCTGCTCCAAACAGTGCTCTGCACACATAGGGAAAAGTCTTTGTGCCACTGTAATAAACATATGGGACTTTTGGGCTGGCTTTTTCTTGTATGACCCAGTTTGTGGGTCTCGGGAGAAAAGCATATACCAATACTACGGCACTTCTCATGTTCTAGTGTTGCATTGCTAGAAGCAGCTGTCTTCAAGGGTGCACGTGTGTTCACATATGCACGGTGTGTGTTTAGTGTATTTACTTTCTCTCCTGCCATTGTGTAAATATGTAGGTGTGTGAAAGAGTAAGTTAATTTTTACTTCTAAATAAGTATAGCTGTTGGATGTACTTTGCTGTGTTCTATAATTAGAAGAAACTATAATTCTAATCTGAAATTATACATGTGAGTACCTGCATGCTTGATACTTGAGATCTATAATTGTGTTTTTGAGAGGATTTGCATTTGATTATTGTCTTACATTTTGCAGCAGAAATATGCAGCAAACTGTTTAAATCCATGACCAAAGAGAAATATGTCACCTTCTAAGTCCTTTTGGTCATTATATATAGTCATTTTCTTAATAGACTTTTTACCAGTTTCCTGTATGCTGGCCTTCAGGAAATAAGGCATTTTTCTAACTGTTCCATTTTCAATTCACCTTCTTCATTAGTGTGATAAACAGCTGCTTGAAAACAAGGGAAAATCCTGTAATAACACAAGAAGAGAACAATGCCTAAAAAGTCCATTAGAGAGGAGCTAAAGCATCAGCATGTTTCTTCTAGTTGAGCAAATACCCAGAAGACTGCAGCCATAGTCATATCTTTCCGATTGGTCCCTGTTCCATCTCATTCTTCGGCAGAAAATGGGAAAAACAGCTTCACTAGGTACCACATGTTGAATTATCCTTCTCTTGGCTGAAATTCGCAAAATGTATTTATATGTGAAAAAGCGAGTTCTATGTGAAGGCACTGGATTTGGTTTGTGGAGCCTTGGGATCATTTCTCCAGCTCCAGCACAGACTTCTCCTTTTGACCTTGGCCAATTCCTTTCATGACCCATGTCTCTGCTCGCCATTAATAAAGCTTTTCTTTCCCTTTCCTCCCCTGTTCATCTTGTCTACTTAGACTGTCATCTCCCTGAGACATGGACCACTTCTCACTCTGGCTTTTCTCTGCACATAGCTCAGTGGAGCCCAGAATTTTCTATTAAAATAGAAATGACACTGATAGCCACTGGTTACTACAATAGTTTTGAAAGGAGTACACACTGTGGTGCTCCAAGTACCCAAGGAATCCCATCAGGGTGAAGGGAAGCTGGAGATGGGTCCAGCAGGAAGGAAAGGCAATTTCTTGCAGAGCACAGGGCTGCCGTTGTATAACTTGCAGATATAGATCTAAAAAGCACGCTCAAACCTCTCCGCTCTGGTGCATATTACATCAAGGATAGTTGTTTTTCAATGGTCTTGGAGAGTAGAACTGATACAAAGAACACAACTTCTGTCTGATGATATTTTGATTGACCTGAGTTGCTCTACGTGGCTTCAAAAGAGGCACTGGTTTTGACTTAGCAGAAGAGAAACCAGGTCTGATATAAATGCCAATTAGAACATGTGTACCTGGTGACTCTCTGGTGGTTTTCAGCTTTGGTTTTGGCTTTTTCAAACTAACTCATAGGTCTAAGAGAGCACACTTCCCTTTTGCGATTTAAGATGAACTTTGCTGCCAACAGACTGTGCATGCTTTGCATCTTTGTTTTGCATCAGCTGAAGGTATTTCAAATTAGTGACTTTGGAGAATCATTATGTCAAGAGATCTGTCTCGATCGCAGAGCCTCTGTGGGCATAGAAAATGTCAGTCCCGTTCAGAGCACGCTCCTAACACTTGGTGACTTTCTGCCAGGTTACATGTTTGACAGCTGTTCTGGGGTGTGTGTTCCCAGCCACTGGCCTGACAACCATCATGAAGCCAATTACAGTCACAGGCAATTAATGTTCCCCTCCTCAGGTTCTCATGGAAATGATAGCATAATGCAGAGGATCAGCGTGAAATCTGTGACCTTTGGAAATATAAGCTTGAGACAGGAGCTGGGCTTGTGTCTACATTAACTGTGTCCAATTAAGCTCTTAAGTCATGGCAAGGGAGATGGAAAATTACATGTTTCATAAAAGCAATGTGAACAGTTTTTTCCTCTCGCTTCCAAACGCAATAGCTTCTAGTTGACCTGAAAATACCAGCTCTTCCCCCACGCTCTCCCTGCATCAGTTACTCAAATCTCATGGTTAATATCCTCTAGCAACAGCTGTAATTTTATACAGATTTTCTGTATTGCTATTGTTCACAGGCCTGAATCCATCATGTTTCTTCTGTTCCGAGCGGTGTGCAGGCAAGCCTACAGGGCCAGCTCCTCCAGTAATGTAAACCAATGTAATGCCACTGAAATGAAAAGAGATATGTTTATCATCTGCATCCTTTGAGCTCCTTCCCCAACAGATTTCAGTCTAACAAGGGAAGAGAAGATCCTTTCCAGGGTGACCAATGGCCAACTATCCCATGGGTGTTTTTTGTTGCCATGCATTCTGGAGAGAGACTGCAAACAAGCAATGAGAAATTTCAGTTCAATTACTGGGTGACATAACTTTGATTTTTCTTTTCCCCTCCTTCCGGGCTGCACCAAAGTTAGGGATGGTGTTCTAGTTTGAGCTGAAGTACAGGCATCTCTTTTTATACTGGTCACGGTAGATTACAGTTTTCCTGTTTTGCCACTGTATATGTATGTGAATGGCCCATTTCTGGCATTTATCACCTGCCAGTGGAAATGAGCAGTATCTATGTGCAGAGGTACTGTTTACCATGTAGAAAGCCAACAAAGAGAGGTTTGAGCAAATAGTTTGGAATTTAGGGAATTCATACCAAGGAAATCGTGTGACAGCAACACCTAGAGTTCAGATGTTTCATCTGTTTTACTCCAGATTCAGAGAATTTGTTCATCTGCTTTTAGAAGAGCAGGAAGTTGACATGAAGCATAGTGGGTTTAGGCCAGAACATTTTCAGGATAATTGGTAAAATCACATTGTTTGGGTAAAGCAGCCTGGAGCCTAGCCTGTCTAGCTGTTAGGTTTTTTCTATCACATCTCACAATAAAATATGCAAGCTGAGGAAACAGAAATTTTGACATATTTTTTAGATTTCATGGCTTTCAGTTCAGCTCCATAATTCTTAAGAATCATGGTTTTAATTTGTTGGTTTGGGGTTTTTTTTTGTTTAGTATTTGCCGTTGGAAATATTGGTCTCATCCAGTCTGTTCCTGAATTAACCTCTGGATTATCATGATGAGATCTGCAAAGTAGATAGTTCTGAATAATTATCCTTTGCATTACTGTCTTCTCAATCATGACAGTTTGCTATGCTCTAAAGGAGGACTCCAACATCATAAGTGTCTAGTCCTCATTTGAAAGAACTCCATTCCCCCAAACAATGAAATTTGAACATACTGATTGTATTCTTCAACATCCAGCACATAAACTGAAAATAAATATTTACATTGGAAAACAGGATGAAAAGCATCAGATACTAACACCACCAGCTGTATTTCTTTCACAGATGTGTGTGTGTGCATGTCTGAGAGAGAGAGAAGGAAAGTGGCTGGGAAAGGAAGAGAAAGAAAGTGAGTGTTAAAATAGGTTGTCTTACTTTTTTTTTTTTTTTTTTTTTAACATTAATGTGTATTTCTAGGGGAAAGTTCTGAGGTTACATTGCCTGGCCCTCCCAACAGCTTTTGCTGTGGAGTGCAATGCATTGCCTGCCTGGTGCAGTAGGTTTGTAGCACTTCAGGCCTCTGCTTGAGGTAATTAGGAACAGCCTGTTTAAGTCAAGTGCAAAGCTGGTTGGCTGCTTCTAGTGCAGCCTCATGCTGAAACATTTTTCCTCTTTAATAATGAAAGTAATTCCATGAGGAGGAGCCTGAACTATAAGTAAGGGCTGTACAAATACCATGCATACGGAGACTAACTGCATAGTGATTCATGCCATAAAAGAGACTGTGCAAAGATTTGTATACACACCACAAAGGAAAACATCCAGCACATTCTGCACAGAGGAAAGGAGAGATCAACACTGCATGCTTCCACAAATTCAGGGTGCAGTAAAACTTTTACACTTAAAACCAAGCTCATCCTAATTTGGCAAGACAATTTTGTATTGATGTTAACCAAGAAGGGAAGGGGAGTTTATTTTTGTGTGCCCATATTTTGGTCAGTGAGGTTGCAGAGATTTGGAGCATGGACATTCCCACTGGTATGACACTGGTGGCTGCTTGGTGTCCTTGGGCCACAGATGTTTGGTCCTGGTGTTGATGTCCAATATGTCCAGCTATTGAGGCAGATGGTGAGCAGCAAAATATTTCTGAACTTTTGGAAATATACCACCCTGGAGCCCAACAAGGGAGATAGCTGAAATTGGAAAAGAATGTAATAGAATATTTTATTTTCCACAAAAGACTTTAAGGCTGGGAAGACTGCCATTTCTGAAAGGGCAGTTTGGCTGACTTCCCCATGTTCTGCACAGCTTTACAATGATCCTCCATTTGCACCCCTTTCCTCTTTTAGACTGAAACAGAGGTTTGTACTTCATTTTATACACATTTACAGACACACAAGACAACAGCAAGTGATACTGAATTTGTAGACTTATTTAAAAAAAAAAAGCCAGACTTTAGCTCAGTCTTTCTGCAGCAAAGGACAGAAATAACTTTTTGCATTGTGAGTGACATACTGAAATGTCTGGCCTCTTTGAAGATGTGTCCATTCATCCATGGGTCTATCTGTCTTCTCTCCAACAGCAGAGGAGACGAAAGACAAAAGAACAGTAAGAACCTTGATTCATCAGAAGACTGGAAAATTTGATTACGTTCATGCAACTATATGGGAATCAACAGAACGGTTCACTTATTGATAGGACCCTTATTATCTGTGAGTTACTAGTAGATTTAATATTAAACTTATGCCTGACAATTTTTTTCAGGGCAAAACTAATGGCATTTCAATACATTTATTTATTTTGTAAGTAACAGCTTTTTGGAAGGATTAAGCTTTTTCTTGGGGGGGATGGGGGAGCTGCACTGTTCCCCCCCCCCCCAAAGGATGTAATTATAATGCTACTAGGAGAAACTGAATTGCTTGCAGGCTTTTTCCACAAAAACAACTTTTCCATTTTCAGTGTCATAAATTCACTTTGAGGCAAATTCTTTCTTAAAAGAAGAGGCCACGTCTTTGTCTTCTGAAGAGTGAATAATGGAGAATGAATCATTGTTCATATAATTTCTACTTGATTCAGATTCATGAAATTCTGTAGTCAGGCAGGATGGAAGGGGAGCTCCAAGCAAAACAGACTCAATGGGCTTGATACACTTGGCAGGGACATTTACTGGGCTCCATCCAGCGATACCGCTGCGGGGAGGTTGAGGATAAGTAGCACCAATCAACTAACACTAAGTTCATGTGCAAAATATATTTACCAGTTCTGCTTCCAAGACAAATCATGGATAAAGCATTCTAGATAATTTCTATGGTTTGTATTTTCTGAGTTCACTTTGGGCATAGTTTTAATACCCAATTTTGGGTGGATTCTCTAGGATAGTTTAATTCATCCCAACGTAGCAAAATTCTGCAGTACAGTGAATGGTAACTAAATGCGGTTTGCAACAAAGAGTTTAGAATGAGGAAATGAGGAAAATATGTAATTTTATTGGAGTAGTTCTAGATGCACGAAGATTATGAAACACTCTGCTCTGAACAGATGTTTAAATATTTTCTCCCCAGAGTACCAATTTGTTAATATTCTCAGCAGAATACACTGACTTCTCTGAGACTGAGAACCATTGCTTGAGAGTGTAGTGTGGGTCACACAACAGTTTTCGGACAGCAGTCTGTGAAGCCATAGACAACAGCAAAAGGAAGCATGGTCAATTCGCAGATCCATTTGCGGACCAAATGGCTGAGTGAACTGCATATCAGTGCAGTAACCAGAGATTGGTGTCAAGCATATTTTTCCTATCAGTATAGCCACCGTGGCTGTAGTAACATCTTATACATACTACTGAATTTCTCTTCTCAAGAACTCAGTGCGGTATGGAAATAGCAGACTCTCTCCTTAATTAAAATGATGAAGTAAGGATGGCCAAAGCGTTTCACCCCATGCAGGATCATGCTTGAGATACCCAGGTATCTCAGGAGAGATACACGGTTGCTTTCAGGGAATGCTGCTATGGGTCCAAGAGGCCAGCATGGGTTTCAGACTATTCAGCTACTTTAAGACCGTGCTAATGGACATAAGGACATAACTGGCCTTACCTCTCAGAAGGGCTACTAACACTGAGCACTTTTGGCGACATATTTTTGGCATTAGGCTGGGAATCTGTTTCAGTGGGTTTTTACTAAAGGCAAGTGCTTGGGGCTTTTTCATCTGGGACTGCAGTGATGTTTCTTAAGTTTTACAGACCTCTTTTTTTTCTTTTTTTAAAGCTACTGTAGTAAATGTAGGCATACACATACTCGAGATGTTAGAACACGTATGAACTACATTTAAGCAGACCAATGCCTTCTCAGTACATCCTGAACATTAAAATTTTATCTGGGGCTCACTGACGTACATGTAACTGGACTTTCCTGCTATTTGTATCTCTGAAGGTGTCGCTGACATGAAAGGTGTCGCTGTTTAAATAAAAGATATCATTTATAAAATTCCTGCTTTATGTTCAAGGTGCCAGCAGGCCAAATCGATTTTCAGTTTAATTGCAATGACTATTAGCTATTTATGCTACTTCTTGTAATGGACATAATGCTTTGCATTAAAGGATATTCTCTTTCCAGTACAGAGGGATTTACATGTGTATGGAAACTTCCAGTAACAGTTAATATGCAATTGTAGAAATCCCTCTGCATAGGGCTGAGACTATACTCTGAGCCTTCACCATCTGGTCTGTCATCTATTGATGAATCCAGCATCATAATATTCACAATCCACTTCTTTAAAAAGTGAGGTACAAGTCATTCAAACACAAGTCTACCATCTCTTTTTTGTAGAGAAACTTGCCTCTACCTTTTTTGCTGAGAGAAAGATACCCTGAACAACACTAAGAGCTGTTATTTTTCCTTGGTGCTCTGATCCCAGAAGGCCCAAGAACCAATGATGCAACTGAAATTTTCAAATTTAAGCTTCGTGTCCCTCAAAAATAGAGTATGAATATTCACAGAGCTGTGTATTTAAGAGTGTTATGAGCAGGGCTCTGTTAATGATGTGTATTTTGTTCTGATGTTGTCAGCCTCATTTCCTCACAGAATTATAGAAACTGCTCTGTTTCGTTGTGATTCTGTTGATAATATAAGTTTAATGGCCAATATGAAATGGGAAGAAAGAGGAGATTTGTTCAGCTTCTGAAACCTTATAGCCTAATATTACTACCTGATGCCATGCAAGAAGCAAGGAACTAAGCGGCATCATTACAGTGCCTGCAACTCTAACATATAGTGACAGAAATGCTTAAATATGTATGCACGCGTCAGAAAGAACTCATTTCATTTTTACCTCTCTCTCGGGTTTTTATCAAGGGTGGCAAAATTGTCAGGAAGAAACAATAGTGAAAAATAAAGCTGAAGCAGACAACAGATGTTTGTTCAGCTCTCCCAGAGGTACGGCCTTCTTTGCTTCTCCACAATGAGACAGCGCTGCACCGATGTGTGATTGCTCGGAGACGGAAGTATATTTTTAATGTGTTCATAGCTGTCTGGAGGCTGTTATCTGTCATGCTGACAGAGACAGAGTGATCTACCAAAGCTGCAGTGAGCACCTTTTGAAGCACATCAGTCCTGTCCTACATAGTGATGTGCCATTTACAGTAAGTCTGGTGCTGTTCTTTCCCCTCTTGCACTAGGTTTAAGAAATTTGGAGATGAGAAATGGCGAGTAGGCGGCTCTGAGTTGCTTTAAACTTCCCGTTTGCTGGATCCACCATGGGTCCCCACAGACCCTTGCCAAAAGCAAGAGCAGCACTGTGTGCTCTCAGGAGCACAATTTCAGGCTGGAGCAGTGGAGGTAGAAGAGGTAGATGGCATGTTGCACATAAGGAAGGTGCTATTTCTCCTTTTTAATCTTCCTTTCTTTGCCCCATCTGTTCATCTTCAGAATCTAGAGGAAGCAAAAGTCGCCCAGCCCTATCCCCTGTAGGCACGTAGCGATCAATTCCCAGAGTCTTCACACAGGATTTCGGGGGGAGCAAAATGACCAGTAAAGCTTCTCAGGTGAGTAAGAGCTCTTACTCCTCGTAATTTCTACCCCACTGTATGTTGGATACAGAGACCACCCTGCTGGTTACCTAGCTTGGAAATTAAATATTCAAGCTAAGGATTTTCTGTGAGCGCTAAGGGATTTAGATGCACCCTTTGCATTAATTTTAATGGACGATACATCTAAATTACCTGCTGTGCTTGGGGAAGTCTCAGCCTGAGGTTTTATTTATTATTTATTGAATATTCCCTGAGTAAACAGAACTTACTAGCACAAAGATGATCTGGCAGGAAGAACAGTCTTAAAAGGTACCCTATTATTCATGCAATTATACTGCATCACTCATTCTTTTTTATTATTGTTTGTATTACTGTAGCACCTTGAGCCCCACAAGAGATGAAGGTCTCTCCATTTCAGCTTCTGTTTGAACACACATTAGGAGCCAAACCCCATCCTAAGAGCTTCCAATTTAAATGGATCAGGCAAAACAAATTGTGAGAGAAGCAAGTGTGGAGAGAAAAAGTGTGCTTCCCCAAGGTCATACAATAGATTGTCAATAGAAGCAGACCTAAAACCCAGGTATCTTGAACTCTTTGGCCAGTTAGATGCCACTGCTCCTCTTCTTCCTCAAATAGCACAGCACACTGTATTAAGTATCCTGCTCTCTGATACTTATCTGATGGGTTTCACCAGTTCTGGTAAAATTATTCTTCTTTTTAGCTCCTCAGTAGACTCGTTTCCAACCTATCAGTTTCATTTTGACAGGCCTAACATTACAGGGGAAGAAATATATATATGTTCACAACACAAAACTCTCGTGTTATTGGATTTCCTTAACTGGACCCGAGGAAACACAGTGCAGCCCGATACTTTTGTAAATCATAAATCTTTAGCAACCTCTGCAAAGAACCAAAAAAAGAATGAAAGCCCAAAATACAGCATAACAAATACTAAAATTACATACAATTTGGATCCAATTAGCTATTTAATTACTTCATTGTCACTCGTGATGCTGATGCGGCGAGACTGGGTGTCATCTCTTCCTTCTTTATAAAACTGTGGTCATTCTTACAGCGTCCCTGTACAAACAATAATGTCCTCAATCAGGCAACGAAACTCTTGTGGGAGAGACCATTAACTGAGGCAGGAGGAATTGTTCCCTATGTTCTCTTATGGGACAGTCAGGAAAGAAAAATAGTCATTCCTGAGGCTCTTGCCTACTGGTTCCTACCAAGAGAGTCTTAACCTCTTTACGGCTATGTGGATATATGCTGTATGTCAAGGTTTACTGCGCCTCTGGTGCTCTGTGCAGAATATGTGCCCTGCCACGTTGTTGGCCTCTTTTTGCAAATGGAGCCCTGCTGAGGATGGGGAGGCTTGTCTCGTCTCGTCTCGCCTTTCATAGCACTGCCGGACGTGGGCTTCATTCCCTTCCCACGTAGCTGAGCGACACAGCAATTTGTCACATCCCCCTGCCACAGAGGAGGTCATGGGCTGGGCACATCTGCGAACACAACTTGTGTAAGGAGCAGAGCCAAAAAGCAGGCTCTGTGCATCTAAGCATGCAGGAACTTTTTTCTCATTTACTTGTATTTATTCCTTCTTCTGCATTCAACAGTGGAAATTTGACTGTATTCACACAGTGACATGCTTCAGTAGGATGGTTATTTAGCTACTGAAGTGTCAATTGAATGATATTACCACACGTGTCAGGAGCCTTATGCACCTCTCATGTAAGGATGAGTGCTCTCTTCTGTACAACACCCCTGTATAAATAGGGGTTGCACATGGGCTTTTGCTTACTCACTGGATAATGTACCCCAGGAAATAGAGATGATCTAATCTCTCTATATAGTTTCTGGTATGACACCGGTATGACAATTTTCTGTGAGCTCTGTCCAAGCCTTTCTCATGGTCACAAAGGAAATCTATACTCAGAACGAACTGTGTATTACCTTCCAAGTCCAACACTGTGCCCTTTAACCCATCCTTTTGTTAGAGGGTTGAATGGCAATTAGAAAGGAGATGCTTAAAGCCCTCCCTTAAAGCCCTCCTTTGTGGTGCTTTCTGATTTTATCCATTAGGAATCATGAATAATTGCCTGTTGGAGAGGACAGATGTAATTCTTTTCACATCCTCGTGCCAGAGACAAGTGCACATCAACAGTTTCATTGTTTTGTATTGCCTTGTCTGCAGATTTTGGCTGGATGGATGAACACATAATTCTTTGCATATCTTGGCTACAAATGGCTTTTTGCATTTATGTGTGCTAGTATAAGATTTGGTACCTGAAATTTTTTTGTTCTGTACACACTTCCCCACATCCTCCTGTTTGACTATGCAATCGTGGGATGGCACTGCACAACCTTGTTTAGTTTGCTGTGAGCATGTTGCATCTCTAAAGGAATGAAATGGGTGAGATGCAGTTCTCCTGCCTTCTGTCTTGGGTGTTTATTTCTGGGAAGACAATGCATGCTTACTTTCTTTTCATTTTAAGACAGGGGGATGATTTAGGAAAAGCCTGTTTAAACATCAGTGTGGAGTCACATGGACTGAGGAGTTGGATAGAAAAGCTGGAAGAGAAGGCAGGAGGAAAAAGGTTGCTGCAGGAAAAGGTAGCTTCAAGAGGCAAAGGCCCAGGCTCTTCCACCCCTCGGCAATGCAGAGCGTAACCTTGCTAAGCCATTTCTGAAGCCCACTTTGTTTTTAGCAGAGGGTGGGTGCATTTGAGCTGATCTCTAATGTCTCTACCCTGCAAGAGACACAAGAGCATAGGGTGCTCTTCCTTTTTCTGAGGACACTGGGAAATCTTAGTGCCGCACTGCAGAAACTTAATAATATATTTCCAAATATCAGTCACTGTGATCTCATTAAAGTCATTCTTTCCCAGGTCTCCACCCCATTTTCTATCAAATAGTTATTCCTTGAACTGAACAATTAATAAGTAATGGTCAGATCTGTACTGATCTCATAATACTCTGTAAACTTTTAAAGACTATTTCAATATATACTTCAACAGGCCTATTTGGGAGAAGGTTTAGTCCTGCACAGAGGCAGCCTTTTGATTTGAGCAGAGTTTCATCAGCAGGCAGTTGAATCAGGTCACCAATGGCAGGCAGGAAAAGGACAGGGACTGAAGCAGGTAATAATAGATCAAATCAACTGAAGTTGATGTGGGCCCTTTGCAGGACAGTTGCTGGGTGAAATGTGGATCTGTCCCCTACTGATCCCAGAAATTTGGCAGAGTGTAAGTGTGGTTCTCACCCTCCTCTCCAGCTTGCTCTCTAGCCTATGGCTTAGAGGCAGCCTGGCTTTTAGCTCTGCTGCACAAAAGCAGCCCCTAATCTTTAAACTTCCAGGTTTACTTATATTGCTTATCCCAGCTACCCAGAATAAGTTCTCATTCCTCCTGGAAATGTTTCCATAACCCGCAACAGTGGCTGTACCCCACACCACCTGCCAGCGAAAGCTGTGCCCCTTTCCAGGTCAGTCTTGGGGACACTGAGGAAGTAAGCCTGAGCCAAAGCATCCTGTTTGCACCTACTGCCTCACCAGCCTTTCTGCTCAGATTTACACAGGGAGAGATGCAAAATAATTACATCAATAGGCTTGCCTAACTTCTTTCTCTTCGAACAATGTCTCAGTAAACAGGGAACAATCGGCATGAGGAACGGACAGTTTGTTCCCACTGTCACTTTTTTTGGCTGTCCCCAGAAAGCACCCATGTCTCAGGGATAATTTCTCTCCTTTGGTAAGAGAAAAATGTTCGGTGTCATTTCTCTTGTATGCCCTGCAGGAAGCAAGAACAGGATTTGACTCAGATAAAAGACTCAAATGACCCTTGTAAAAGCAGAAAACCATGCTAGTTTTCAGAGTAACAGAAGGATGGATAAAGTGCACATCAATACACCAGGTCCATGTATTTCACTATTTCTGTCTGACTTACAAATCACTTTTTAGGTGGTCTCAGCACCCTGGTGTAAGGCAGAAATCAGAGTGGGGTCATATAAGCCACCAATTACCAAACCTCTCTGAAGTCCTGGGAGGAAAAACCTCTTTCTTTTAAAATGTACATGCTCAGAGTGCCCTGGGTGGAAGTCCTGCTTCACTTCACTGCTCTGCTATACACCCGAGGCAAAATATTGCTTTGTGTGAAATGTTTATTTTGGGGACTGTGTGTACAGGGGGATGATGATTCCAGTATACTCTGTTTTTGAAAATTAACCTGTCCTGGTTTGTGTGTGCATGTGTTTGCTGTTTCTGCCTTTTAAATGGAATGGAGAGGTGTCCGTGCTTAATCCAAATATCACATCAAGCAGGAGGCATATTTCAGTGATAAAGGAGCCAAAATAAATAGAGTTCTAGGGAGAATAGCCTGGGATTCGGGTGGGAGTGGGACAAGGCTCACTGCTGGGATGGCTGGCCCACGGCACAAATTATAAAAGCAGTGCTCTTTCTCTACCATGCACTAGATCCTTCATCCCGTCTATTGTGTCCATTGTTGTTCTCTTTATATCTTGTCTTGCCCTGTATTTTTTTTCCCTTTTTCTAAAGTCCTGCTAAAAAAATATTCACAATTTTATAAAGGAAAGTGATGTGTGATAGTTCCACTCCAACCATTATCTCCCTAAATAAATTAGAAAAAAATCCCTCCCTTCTGTCACACAGCAACTTCCAAACTGTTACTAACAGCAGACAAAGTCCATAAATCATTCCTAAATTGCCTATCAGGCCACAGTTGGGCTTTTATGTACAAAATAAAGTAGGGCAAATATATAAGGTCTATAAAGTTTAAGGATGTACTATTTACCATTGGTAATTAAAACCCAAGTGCTCTCCAATAGGCATGCTGGTACAGTGGACTCCAGGCTGATGTAAACGGGCACAGCTCCATTAGCCACAATGAGGCAAATCACATTAATTTTAGCTGAAGATTTGTTCCTTACACATCTTATTTTGCTACCAAAAGACCAGGTGGTGCTTTCCTTACTTGCATTATATAATCCCAAATTGATTTCCGTGGGACTATTTGAGTTGCAAGGTACTACTCAGCTTGAGTAGGGATGGTTGTACTTGGCCTTTGGTGTACAATAGATTTTTTTTTTTTTTTTTTAAAACCTATAAAACCAGACATTTTCTTTACATATTCTTTTCAAGGACTATAATGTAACTAGTTATAACTCTTCACATCCTTTGTCTTTGTCTTATTTTAATGGTAATAACAACAGATGGAAATAGTCCTAATCGTGGAATTAGCTGGTGCAATTGGCTTCCTCAGGGATTCATACCAATGAAGGGGTTAAGACAATGGAGTGATCCCTGTCCCTTCCTGGGACACATAGCGTGCTAATGTCAGATTTCTGAAGTCACACTACTCTGTCAGCTCTCTCCTTGTCAAGCAGGTGGTGAGTGAAAAGTTATTCAAGGATGGTGTTATGTACCCTTCATGAATTATGCATCTTAAACAAACTTACATGATCTGAAGCACTCAAGTGGAAGCCTTTTAGCTAGAAGTAGGCTGCTGGAGAGCTTAGCTACAGATCTACGATAATGGTTTAAAATAACTCGCTGTAGTATGTCTGCTCTCGTTCCCTCTTTCACTCAGTGGCCCATGCTTCGCTTCATTTGCTTGCTGCGACTGCAATGGGGCTTCTGAAATCCCTGTAGGAAAGGCCCATCTTAAAACATCTTCAATGGTTTAAAAGACTATGCTTCTTTCTGCTGGGGCTTTGTCTTTTGATGGGCTTGGGAGGGAAGTGCTGCCTTGGTTTGGTTTTGTTTTGAAAGAGGGAGAAGGAGAGACAGAAATTATGCCAAGGTCACTGGTTTTTTTCCCTTTCATGAAAAGATAATGAAAGTTGTTTTAATATTTGCTTTCAGTGAAAGGGAATCCTGCTATGTCTTCATTGCAGCTACGAGCTGGTTGAGGAAATGCATTAGTCACTGTGTCACCTAATCAGCCTGTGACAATATTACCTGGCAATAATTAATTGTTTCCTCTTCAGAACACATTACTTGGGTACAAGATATGGCATTTAATCGCTGATCCTCCGATGATGTTAATCTGGTGGTAGGATGGGTGGACTGCCTACTTGCAGTCCATAGACCATGTTTTTTCAGCGCCTAAAGTTCCACAAGCAGAGAGAAAAATTAACTTTTATTTATTTAATTTAATTTAACTTCATCACTCTGTGCAGTCATGCTGGAAGAAGGCTATTTTCTCTAGACACTAAGTTGTCATTTCATTATGGATACACCACCAAACTTGCATTGGATAGAGCTGTATTCCACTAAAAGGTCCCTCAGCCTGATATAAGGCATTTCAGATAGAGCAGGAGTATGCAAAGGAGGACATTGTAGTAGAGCTTATTACAGACGGATTTCAGGAGCTCCAGTCACTTGGGATTCAGGCTGTGTTGGCAGCGTTAATACTACAGCTGACTTCTCCTTTGGTTCTTATGTATTTCCTTGTCCCTCTGTGCAAAGAGCAGCAACACCTATTAAGTAAGGACACTGTTTATCCGAGCTTGTCCTGATCCTATGCAACCAGAGGCAGTGGGAACTTTGCTACAGATTTCTTTGAGGTAGGAACAAGCCCATAGTCGTTAAACCCAAAGTGGCAACTTTACAGCTGCTGCCTCCAGAAAAAACATGAGATGGGCTATATATTCTCCCCACATGTTAGCATGAGATGGCGAAGGTCTGGAGAACAGCTTGCAACCTGACCAATCCCAAGTGGCCAACTCACCCTGCTCCTGGCCAATCCTGTGTAGCCAACTCACCCTGCTCCGGACCAATCCTGTGTGGCCAACTCACCCTGCTTCTGACCAATCCTGTGTGGCCAAATCACCCTGCTCCTGACCAGTCAGCTCCTGGTCACCCTTTGCTATTTAAAGGCTGAAAAAGGGATGTGGCCATGTTCCCTCTGCTGTCAGGTGTCTCCTCTCTGGCCTGGTGTCTATATTTTTTTGCTTGCGCCTTCTGGCCCTGCTTCTTCCTGCATGATGGAGCAAGAGACACACTTGGGAGATGCAAGTTCTAATGTAAAAGGTCAGATTTTAATTTAGTTTAATAGTGTTGTGATTGAAGTTCCTTGGGCTTCCCATGGCTTTCAGTTGTGGGTAATCAATAATCCTTGAGAGATGGCTTACTTGTGGGAGCAACCTTGTGGAGCCATGAGTGAGTAAAGACTGCAAGTTAGAGATGGGAGACTTTGTGCAAACAGCATTGCATGTACATGGGAATGGTTATATCGCTAAGAATAATTCTACTCTTGCATCAGTACGTTTGGAGAACTGGTATTACTAAGTCAAACTGTTTTGCAGATGTCTGAAGCAGCACCATTTTCATCTTGTCAAACATTTTGTGAGCAAAATCTTAGTGGGGTTTTTTGAAACTAACTTGTAGCTTAAAAAAATTCTCTTTCCATCTAGTGCAAATACTTTTTTGTAAAACTACAGGGAGAAAATAATCTTTTTTTCTTTAATGGTTCATAACAGAGTGGGGTAATGGGGCCTTTCCACATTTCATGCTGTCGAAGATGCAGTTTGTATAAATCTGCCAAAAAAAGAAAGAAGGAAGAAGAGTGGGGGGAAAAAAAAAACCCAAAACACATTGCTTGGTTAAAGTTGGCAAAACTTGTTGCTAAGACTTAGAAAATAGTGGAATTTTTGTATGTCTACTTCTAGGGACTTTCTTTGGTAACGTGCCCTGTACCAGGACTTCAGAGTGAATAAGCAATGCTTGTCAACTCCTATAGGAAAAGCCCACATTTGGAAAACCTGGGAAAGAATCTGGTTTTGTGTGTGAGTTTCTGGCTCCTGTACCCCACATCTGAGCGCTTGGGTCAACACTGAGGGGTCAGTTAGGTGGAGTGGGGCAGTCAAAGTAAGATCTGACTGTACTCTGAGCTGGGCTGTGTTTAGGTGATTAGTTTCAAAAGGTGTTACTACAGTTGAGCAATTTTAAGGTTCTGATTTGGGAAACAAAGGTTTTGGAAAATAAAAATCACTTCTTATGGTGCAAAGTTGCTGTATGGGTTTTGTGCTCTTTCCCCTCATCCTCAGGGTGATGTAGTCTTAATCAAATGATGAAGACTGCACTTAAAAACTCATATTTCCTATGAAAATCACAACTCATTCCCTCACTATGCATAGATTACGAGACCTATTTTATTCTTAAAGTTGTGTAGTCATTAAAAAATATTTTCCCTTCAAGTAAAGATTTCTTGGATTCAATTTCCTTGTGGGTGCCACACCCCCAAACGTGATGGGGATTGCTGCATTTATGGTGTAATTAGCTTTTTTATTAGTGCAGTTTTGACTGAAGCACATAATGATTTTTAAAAAATGTTTATAATGAGTGTGCTGAGTGGCTGTGGAAACGTATCCTTTCACTAGCTTATCTGTATATCCAGCCTTTTTGCAAATATATTTCTGGAAATACAGCTTAATATAAAACTTCAACAGCTTGAGCAGAAATGAATGACATGGAGAGAATGCAGGTTACCAGAATCTAGATGTACCACTTCCTCCGTAATTCTGAACGAAATCTGAGACAGTCTAGCTAGCCAAGCAAGACATTAATTGCCGATGTGTCCTCGAGAGAAGAGCTAGCTTTATTGAGTGCAAATGTTTTTTAAAAAAAAAAAAAAAAAATCAGAACAAAGGAGCTCGGTTTGACCCTGCAAGATCCCCCTTTAATCACTACTTTGATCAGCCTTTTCCCCATAGAGCTCCCTCGGCACTGGAAAACATCCTCCCTGGCACGCAAGCGGGCTCCTTTTGGACTGGAGCACAGCAATCGCCAGACACCCAGCAGAGCAGTGTGCTCTCGGGGGCTCTTACTGTACCAGCTCTGCCCTTTGCTCACCCTTATTGCCATTTCTGGGCATTTTCATTCTCAGACAAGGACATTAAATCTATAAAATCTGTATAAACGAAAACAATTTGGTTAATATGCCTGTAAGTAAACTCCAGAGGACTTCTGAAAATGGATTTTAAAAATCTGATTTTCTCATTTGTAGGTTTAGTAAAAATACAAATTAGAAATTTGGAAAGCAATTACTGCAATCATTTGAGTGCCAGTAAGTTGGCAAGTCCTTTCCTGTTTTGAGACCAACCTGCTATCCACATTATTGAATAGCGTGCTTACTTGGAGAAGGGAGAGAGGAAGAAATGGCAGTATTTGTCTCTTTGAGTGTAAATTGGCCTTGATTTCCTTCACTGACTTCCCCACTGTTCTCAGTTGTTCTGCTATGACATTTTGCCTTGGAAGTCGTTCATATCTGCTTAGCACTGGACACTTATTAAAAGGTTAAAGTAATTTCTCCAGCTGTACTTTGACCGAATTCTGTTTGGGGAGTCCATGAGCCAGACTGGCCAGAGCCCCTCATGGGAAGTTTGCCCCCAGGTGGGAACCTCAGAAGCTGATGGCTTTGCTGAGACCAGAATTTGACCTTTTAGCTGAGCACGTCACGTTCATTCTTATTTCATCCTGCTCTTTTTTCCAGAGCCAGTTAAGGTGACATTAAAAAGCCAACCTACAGCTAACTCATCACAGTAAAAAAAGGGAAATTATAATTATATAATGAAATTAAGTCCCAGTCCCTAGTTACCTGGCTAATCCCATGGAATAGAGTGGCTCTGTTCCTCCTGTCTCCCCTGGACATTACTGCGAGTAAGCCTGCAATATTCTTCTGAGTGTTTAATTGGGGATTTTGTTTCAGATAAAATTCTAATTTAAAACCAGCTATTCCAGTTTTGTATGGTAAGTACAAAAAAAAAAAAAAAACAAAAAAAAAGAAAAAAACCACAAACCACCACCAAAAAACAACAAAAAACCCCAAACAAAAACAAAAAACCCACCAAAGTGTATCCATAAGACCAAAAAAATAATCCTTGATTGTCAAAAGGGATTCAAGTAAATTTTTAAGCATGTGTAATGTCCTTCATGTAACTTGGAGGCACTCAGTCCAAAATATCTTTTAAAATGAACTCACTGAACTGCATTAAATCTCTGAAAGGACAATCTTATACAGAATTAGACTGGATTTAATTGAGCTTACCTTAATTTACTTTGGAAACAAAAATCAAATTATTGTTGTTTTAGTCATAAATAATCATGCCTACAAAAAGGTAAATATGATTCAACAAATTCATTTTACACTGGTGTCTAGTTTTAATTTGGATACAATTCCCTAGTTTTGCTATGTAGACAAGTTCTATACCAAGGTAAATTTGGAATAAATCAAAAGTTATTCCAGGATTTCAAGATTCAGCAAGATAAATGCACTGCTGACCTGAGCAAGTGTTGGCTTTTGTGTGGAGCAAGAGATTGCTCTAGATGACCTTTAAAAATCCCTCCCTTTCCAAATTACTGATGTGCACCAGTGTAACTGAGCACATTGTGCTAGTTGTCCTCACTGTCAACTTTTTTTAGAGCTGAATTTTTATAATGGGGCTCCTTAAATATTTAAATAGAAGTACTGCTACGTCTTTCAAGCTTCCAGATTTTTATTTTTTTAAAATATAGAAATGGAAAATAGAAATTGTGTGGGCAAAGTGGCATTCTATCACATGATGATAATATCTCAGCTAGGTTTTTAAAGCCCTGAACTTTATTTTAAATTTAAGCAAACTTAAACTGTCAGAATAAATCTGCTTCATTATATATAGGGATAATGTTAAGGCCTTTGCTTTGTTTGGCATATACAAACAAAACTGGAAAAACACACTGATAAGAAGTTTAAAATGCTCTGGGGATAACACAGAGTCCATTTAAATCAATAGGAAAAAAGTCACAAAATCTGTTTTTTAGAGGTTTTGGATTTACAAGAACCCTTAGGGAAGAATTTTTGGTAGCACTTGTGTTGCTGAATTACACAGGCACTTTATAAATCTCTCCCTTTATCTCCAGTAAAGTCTCACAAATGCAGTCTGCTGGGTTTGATTTACTCAGACTGGCAGGGCTTTACATGGCTTTTTCAGACAGGCATTTACTAGGAAAGGGGTTGAGTCCTCTCCTGCGTTTCACATGGTCTCCTGAAAGGTGATGACTTCTAGTTGCTGCTTCACAGCCAGACTGCCTTCATATCCTCTGTCTAAAAGCTTTATGCCTCTTCAGAGTAACTCCTGCTTAACTTTATCAGTCAGTGAAATTATTCTGATTACTTGAGGTAGAAACCTGGTTCCCATTCACACAAACACAGAGATGTCCTTTGGTGTCAGCCCAGGCCAACTTTCATCTGTACAGAGACCCTACACTGCCTGCAAACTCACCAGTGCCACAGGACTTGCTAGTTAAACGTCAAATTATTTTGATAACAAAACTGAACAAAGTCATTAGTGTTTCACTGAAACACTTCATATGATCTTGAGAAAAGTAACTAGATTGACTTTCAGATCTTTTAATCCTGTCTGCAAAATGCTTTAAGCTCAAGTGTCAGATATTGGTTAGAATCAAAAAGAATAAGGAAAAATAAAACACAAAAAGAACTAGGAAATATTTTGTTTTAAAATGATAGATGACATTATTCATTTCTTTGCTCCTGTGACTTTGCAGCTGGCTGCAATAACCAGTTTGGGACCATGCGAGTGCTTGCTGGGGGTACCCAGCACAGGACTTGAAGTAAGCAGAGCAAACCTTCTATTGTAACCTTTTGTCCCATCCTGTAACCAGGACAATTTCTGTTTTGAGACCTTTGAGAAATCATCTGTCTAAAACAGTACATGAACAACTAAACAAGAAACCAAAGCATACATAACTTCCTTTACTCCACTGAAAATTACCCTTATGTGTATCTTCAGAGGATCTAACTTGTTTTGAACCAAGTCTTTCCCAATCCGCCCCTAGAAATATTGTTAAATGGTGGCTGACCTGATTGAAATAGAACACCTGATTTTTACCAGCTGAGAAATTTTTAGATTAAGGAGAAGTCTGTACTTATAATAGTCTTCCCAACAGACTTCATTTATTCCTGTCAGGGCATACAGCACCCATTTTTAGATGCATTGAGCTGATTGTCTATTTTTTAATTGCATCAGTAATATTTTATATGTGCTGAAGTGGTATTAAAGTTTAAATTATTTCAGCAAGCTAGTAATTTATTTTCTACCTGGCAGACAGACATTCTCTTATGCATAAGAGTAGACAAGAAGAATAAGAGATGGTGTATTAGATGTACTTTAAGACTAAAGCACCTTCTGCAGTCCTGGAGGGTGAAGAACAGACACTTTGATATAGTCATTGTGGTTTATTGATCCTATTAACATTATCTTGTGGTAAAATCAATGCTGGAGTTTCAGTCTTGCAGGAGACATGTAAATGAGAAGATGAAAAAACATGCCAAGGCAAATGGTTTCCTGATGGAAAAAGGGATATGAAAAGAAATAACGTGAGGAAGGTATGTGTTAAGCGAAGATAGTACTTAGAGACAGGAGACTGAGTGCAGGACCTTGCGAAAAGTCATCCTCAGTGTTTGATGAAGAACGTGGTGTCCTGAAAAATCTCTTCACTAACTGGGACATGGCCTTGAAAGGCATGAAGTGCTGACAGCTCCTGCTACTTGGACAAACCCTGGACCCATGTGGTCCCTTCTTGTCTCAGATCCTGCACAGATGGGGCCTTTCTGCAAGTCTTGCATGTGTTTATGCAGGGTCTGTCCGGGCCAGGCACACAACAGCAGCCCATCCTGCCATCAGAAATTCAAAACTAAACACAAATGGCTGTTGCGTATCTGTAGTGCTTTAACCAGTTCACTAGTCCGTTAGGTGGGTTTTTTCCACTTCAGTTCCTTTACATACTTATCTAGAGAACCAGGCTGTCACCCTAAGTTCCTCTACTGCACCTGCAGCCCCACATTTAGGGTGGTCTTAGCCCAGATTTGATGGCAAGAGGAGAAGGGGGACTGCTCAACCAGCTGTCTCAGTTGGATGTATACCTTGCAACTGAAATGTGCTCCCTGCCTCCCTGTCCTGTGTCTTTGGTGAATGCTGCAGCCACAGAGTATTGGGAAACCTCAAAGGTGTTGAACAGGAGAGACAATAACATGAAAGGAAAATCTTAGGAAAACCTTGCACTCCTTTTGAAGTGTTTTAAAGGATTTTTAGAATCAGATTTTCAAGTAACTGAAGTCAGCTCTAAGACATTCGCTCAAATTACAGCATTAACTTGGAATTAAATAGTTCTTGCTTTTCCCCATTGCAATTACTGAATCTTTTCTTTTTTTAACCTGACCAACCCTTTGAAATCAACATGAATTTGTGCAGTCATTTGGCTAAGGAAACTGCATTTTTAAAGGCAACTACACAGGATGTGCTCAAGAAACGAAATCCGGCTCAATGCATAGGTTTCACTGGATGCTGAAATCTGCAGGTAGCTCTAATAACATCTTTACCCTTGTGCGTTGCTGCAGTAGGGCAGTGGCACTCACAAATATCAGCGAAGGCTCAGGTCTGCAGGCAGCGATGCACCCAAGCTGACAGGGCCAAAATAAATCTATGCTCTGTTATAGATGGGTCTGAACATAATGAAACATCAATGTCCTCTAGATTTATTTGGAGCCGAATGGTGGTTTCTTTCTTTCAGAAGTTTGGGGGTTTTATTCTTCTCACACAAAGAAGTCCACCTTTATAACAATGTGTTCTTAATGATCAATTAGCGAGTCTCCAAGCCACAATCCATATTACAGAACGACAAATTAGAAGTTTCTTGTGAGATCATTTTCCCCCTGTAGTACATTTAAATTAGAATGGCTTCATTTGCTGGGCAGCTTGATCAGAGGAGCTGTCTGTGCATGAGTGAATGTATAGCTAGATTGTTGTTTTTACAGTTCATTTGATGTGTAAAATATGAACTTACCTAGTTCTCTGCTCTACCAGTTCAGCCAGGTTATTAATGAAAGGTAAAAATAAAATTTTTGGTAGAAATGTCAGTGATGACGCATTGTACATTAAATCCTGATCCCCCCCAAAACCCTCTCGTCAATACTTACCAAACCATCACCTGAAAAAGAACCAAGGAAGAAGAGAGCAGTCGTACTGAGAATAAGTGTCCTGTCCCTGACAGCAACCAGCTGCTGATGGTTAAGGACACAAGGATGAGCAGGTCTAGGTGGTTGCTCTCTGATGCCTTGGGCTGTCCCTGTATTAGGGGCTTCACCAAACTCACATCTGAACCATTAGGAGAAAACCTCCCTATCAGTGAGTGTCTCTTCCCTGTTCCCCTTTCGAATCAATTTATATTTTTGACCTTTACAATATCTTTTTGGCAGGAACTTTTGCAGGGATGTTGCTTGAGATTATATTTCCTTTGGTTTGTTTCATACCTGCTCCTTGGTACATTCATTGTGTTCTCCAGAGCTCCTGTTTTTATGAGAAATAGGGAATAACTGTTCCCTGTTCAGCTCCAATTCACCATTCATTGTAGATCAGATTGTGTACTCCCTCAGTTATTTTAGTTTTAATTTTAGGTACATAAATAGTGCTATTGGCCTCTGTGCACTTAAAATTAAGCATGTTGTAAGGTGTCTGCCTGAGTCAGGACTAAGGCTTTTGTGCCAGTTAGCTTTCTCTTCACCATTAGACAGAGAAGTATTTGGATGTGCAGGTGCAGCACAGGATCCTTCGTGCTCCCTTTTTCCCACAAAAATGAAGTGCTGTCCAGTGAGGGATCCCTTGTGCTGAGCTCCTGCTTACGACTCCTGGAGATGCTGCTGTGCTGTGCTTAGGAGCTGGAGCTGCAACCAATGGAGCAAGATACTGGGTGCATCTGGGGTCCTGACTGTTCAGCCCCATGGTGCTCTTGGCAGTGATCTTTATGTATGGAATAAGGGGAGCAGCATGTTTGGCCCAGGGGGGTGCTTTCAGGCTAGGTCCTGGTGGTCCCCTGAAACCCCTCCACCGAGTGCGGGGAACACAGATCACTGGAAAGGGGTGTGGTGCCTTGCTCTGCATCTGCTTGGCTTTGATGAGCAGCTCCTCTGCTGTGCTTCGGGTCACAATATAGGTAAAGGCAAAGCAGAAAGGGTTTGTGCTCAGTCCTGTTGATTCTGGAGCAAAACTTGTTCACTCTGTCCTCTGAAATTGTATTCAGGCAGGATGAGGCCATAGACACATCTCTATGTTAGAGCATCTTTCCAATAAAAAAAAAAAACAACCCACCCTGTAGTTCAAAAAAACCCACAATGACTAAACAAATAGATCAAGACTCATTAATAACTGCAGACTCCATTGCCAGTTTAACATGAGGAGCAATTTAATTGGGATCTAGACTGCTTTGTATAGCTTCTTTAATGTAATTGAGTAATGCATATTGATTTTTCATGGGGCTCAAATCTTTTTTCTTCATCTCGTATAAGAAAGCCTGTTAAGGAATTATTAATCACACTATAATTGCTTTAAGATCTATGCTCTAATTAAAACCATAAATTCTTTATTACATCTTTATTTTAATTAGACATCCAGAAAGACAATAATTTTTACAAGAAAACCCGTACAATAAAATTACCCCGCTTAGCAATGCTTCAAAGAGCCTGTGCTTAGGACACACAGACTCCAATAGGACTTCTTAAATGAAGACATGCGTGATTCTAGTCATAATCAGAATTAAAGATGTCCTCTGAATGTAATTAAGTAACTTAACAATACGATCTTCTCTATGCAACAAAACTGGGTTTATCCACAGGAGTAAGACTTTACTTTCTCTTCTTGTTTTTCTTTTGTCTTTTAAAAATCTAGGATCGAAGAAGCATGTTCTGAAATTTTCAGAGTCTAATCAAAGGTTTAAAATATAATCCTACTGTAATGAAAGTAAGCTTATTATCATAACCACCTTCTGGTATTTTCTTTTGGGTGTCTTTGTTCCTGCTGTGATAGGTACTTTTTACCTGCCTGGAGGAATTAAAAATAAGCATATTTCCTCATCTATGTCGAAGGACCTGATATTTCTCTCATTTAACCTATTGGGAAACTAGGTCCTGGAGAACAGAGTCTAACCTATAGTTTGTGTGGGTGGTTTTTAGGTTTTTTTAACTGAGTCCTATGGGTCTGTGTTACTAGAATTTGACGATGTTCTAAAAGCACACAGTTTCACTTAATTTTTTTTTTAAGATTAAAATTATTTCTGTAATGTGAAATGAGATTGCAGTTTGAAATGTTAACAAATCCACAATTTGCTTGGTTTTAAGTCCAAAACCTTATCAGAAAGGTCAATAACTAGCTGTCTCAGACTGAAACTTTTCTTAGATACTAAGCATAATTGAGAGTTCACCTTATCCCAGTTCAGGATAAAGTGTCTCAGAGCGCTCAAAATGTTCACAGAGGAAACCTTGTAGGTTCCCCACTTGAATGGGGGTATGTGCCCAGAAATGCTTATCATGATTCTGCAATCTGTCCTTGCAATGGGTTCTTTGTTTATGGCCATAGTCTCATTGCAGCCAGGTAAGGAACCCGGGCCAAACAAAACATGCTTTTATCCATATTTATTTTGTGCGAGAAATGTAGCTGTTCATTCCTCGTTGCAAGGTGGATTTTAAACTGTGGCTGTGTGCAAAGCACAAGGTGTAAACTGCAGTGATATGCTTGTAACAGAAATGAATGCCTGTATCCCATTTTCCTTGAAGAATCTGCAGCGTGTTTCCTTTCAAATCCCAGAACGCCACTTCAGAGTGATGTGTTACTACTTAGGCCAACAAGGTCCAATTGAAAAGCCAGCTCATAGCCTAGCAGTTGGCAAATAGTAAAAAGATAGGTTTATTTGCCACTAACTCCTCCACTCATGACCGAAGGAAGCCGGTGCACAGCCAGTGCATTGCCTAGACATATCACTTGTCAGATAGTGTCTTGATGGTCACTTGATGCTCTTTCAAAATAGATGAAATAAGGTGTTGCTGGAGGGTTTGTTATAGTGCCAATTAGATTTGCATCTCTGGCTCTGCTCTGTGATCCTTACCTGTGCTAAGCAGTGACTGCTCATCTGGGTGGTGCCATAGAGGTACCCAGGGGCTGCAGTCCCAAGCTACTCTAATGTGGGCTGAAACACAGAAAGAGGGACTTGCAAACGTCCTGGTACTTCCCCTCCTCTTTTCTGCTTTTTTTTTTTTTCCACCTGCCACTCTTTTCCAGCATTTTTTATGGTTCTGTTCTTCTGTGGCTATTACTTTAATTTAACCTTTGCTTATTTACGGACTAGACTGCTGATAGTTTCAACATCTCCAAGGCATGGCAGATGCTGACACAGTACATAAGCTCAGGGTTTAGGTGCCCCATTTTCAAAGCATTGCCTCCACCTGGGACCTGAAGCCAAACCCACTGGCCTGGTCCAGACCAGATCATGGGGAGCCTTTCCGTTAGTTTCAGTGGGCTTTGAATCAGGATAACTTGAAACAGTGGAGGAAACCAGTGATCTAAGTGTGAATGGAAATGTTTGAAAAATGTGGACATATTCCCTAGAACAGTCTGCCTTGGCAATACATAGCAGTTGGTCAGAAGGATGATAGTACCAGCTTTCATCTAAGTGATAATGAAATTATGGGGGTGGAGGGATGCAGGAAAACCTATGCTTGAAATGCAGAGCACTGCCTACCACAGATAGATTAGCAAATAGATCAAACAGCATTGCCAGCCGTGCACTCCTCTGCCTCAAACGTTTCACTTATTCGGCAGTCCTTGTGAAGTTTGCAAGATGTATCTGCCCTGGCTCCCACTTTAGAGAGTGGGAACACAATGTTTTTTTCAGGCTTGAGTTCTGAGGCTTTGCTTTCCTGATCTGTCTCTGCTTAGCCTGAAAACAACTCAGCAGGTCTTCTGTGGGAATTAAGCAAACAGACTACAAGGTTGGGAGTACATTTTGAATACTTGAGTTGAGCAGCTGAAGTAGGGAGTGAAGGGATGTGCATCATCAAGAGCTCAATTTAAGCTATGTGCCCTTCTGAGAGGGATGGTTAGCTGTGTTTCTGGTTTTATTGTTGCTACATAGGTAAGCTGAAGTAAAGCAGAATATGGCATTGTAGCTTGACTGGTCCCCTCAAATACGATCTAGCTTCAGTTATACTAGTAGGGCTATTGCAATATATGAACCTGGGTTTACTGAGATTTCCTCCCCAAAAATGGACAAAGAAGTCCAGGATTTACCTTAAAGATTGCTAACAAGAAGAGCCAGAAGGCTGTGGGTGGAAAATATTAAGTATCATGAATTTATAGGTATATTAAAAGTTATTAAATAAATAATAGTTAATTTGTAGAGACCAAAGTACAGTGAGCCACTCAGGTGAATTAATGTGATCATTCTTTCTGAAAAGCATTCTCAAATGTGGGAAACTTTTAGACACCTCTATCAAGAGAGCAGATATCTATTCAATCTTCTTACTACCCAAATAGAAATCAAAACAATAAATAGGCTTTCTATTATGTAGGAAACGACATTATTTAACCTGTCAATACATTTCAGCAAAAAATCAAAAGGGCTTTTTGACATCTTTGGCTTTTGAGCTCCATTAAATGCTTAAGACTTGCTATTCCTTTCATGGGAATCCCTGGGTGGATTTCATACTCAAAGATTCAATATCTATTTCTTTAAGAATCAAAAAACATACATTAAGCAATTATTTACTCAGATAATTTGTATGTATTTAGTATCCCTAAGTCACTGATCTTATTATAGATATAATCTCTTTTCCCCCTTTGAGAAGCAGATAACCTTTTTTACTATTTCAAATATCAGGAAACGGTTATTCTCAATTTCTCACGAATGTGACAGAGGGAGGTAGATATCACATGACACTGTTGAGCAGAAATATAAAAAAGGAAATGCATAATGAAATTGTGGAACTCATGGCCGCAGGATGCTGCAGGACCAAGGGAATAAAAAACAATGAGAAATTAATTGAAGAAAAGTCCATTGGAGGCCATTAAATGAATCTCTATCTTTCAGATTTCTAGCAACTGGGGACATTGGATAATTCAAGACCAAGCAGTCACTGTAAGAAATAAGGCATCTGTTACTGGACACTTTGCAGAGAGGATGTTAGGCTAGAAAGGGTCTTGCTCTGATCTATATTGCATGTTTTTAAATGGTAGGAGAAATAAATGAGAAACTTATAAATGATTGTATACAACTATTTACCCTCAGAAGATGCGCTAACCAGTCTTGTGTGTCCAGCTGCGGGCAGGATTGCAGTTCTCCCATGTGTGGGTGTTGCTGAGCGAGCCCCGATGCTATGGCTCAGGGGTGCTTGCCTGGGGCAGAAAGCAGCACCCATCCAGCCCCGCTTCACTTGGGGCATCCCAACACACAGGTGCTTGCCAATTGCTTCAGCTTCCGAATGGGCTCATTTTGGTGCCAGCTCAAAGCCATTTCATAAGCAGTTCTTGTAAATGAGCAGCAAAGCAAGAAATGTCCAGAGCAATAACTTCTTTAGGCTCGGCCAGCAGGACTGGGAACAGCAAACCTAGCCAGGTGTCTGTGTCTTGTTCGGCACAGATCAATGAAGAGCAAGGTCTTTTTTTTTTTTTTCCCCTTCCTTCCTGACTCTGCCATGGGTGATGGGAGTAGAGCTTTTTAAGAAAATGGATGATACTGAGGCCATTTTGTAATACTATCTAAAGTGTTCATGCCATGCAACTAACTCCAAATTCCTTGTTCTTAAGTAGTTCCTCTGCTCTGGATACATGTGGTAACTCTAGCATCCCAAATCTACCCTGCTTGCCCCCAGCCTTGGGGATCTGTGGAGATAGTGTCTTTCTACAGCTGCATCCATCTCCGCTTTGATCCTCTGGAGCTGATCCTCCAAACTGGGTAACTCCAGACATGCCCCCTGCCTCCATGCATGTAGATTTTAAGGTGATATAAACCACATCTTTCCATTCCCACAGGCTTACATTGGCTTCCAAACTCCTGACCTGGCATATATGACAAAACACCGCTTCTCCCCTCCTGTTTTCTTCAAGCAGGAGCTAACTTCCTTTGTCATTATATCTGAGTAAGCCTATAGCCTGTAGGGACATGAACCACATACTTGCCTGTATTTCCTGGGGACAGTGTGACAGGGCTGCAGAAAGAACAGACTGAAGACATTTTTCCTCTATTATTACAGTTCCTGTCTGCACTATGGATCGTTATTGCACAATCCCCACTTGTTTTGCATTCAAAATGTCTCCACGGATATGGATGCAAATTCCACACGTTAGTACACTGACAGGTATTTAATATGAATAGAGAAAGCCGAGTGAAGATTGAAATCTTCAATTCTTTAGACATCCGTACAAACACTGAAACTGCTAGCTGTTATAAATGCCTGTTGACAGTGCAGCTGAACTCCAGGTTCATAGCAGTAAAGAGGCAGAAATTTTATTGTTTCTGTGGTCTGACAACACCCTGAAGGCTGCTTGTGATGGCACAGCTCGGCTACTACAGATTAGAAAAAAGTGGGGAGCCTGTGCTCCACCCAGCTGCTGTTGGCAGCTCTGGCTCAGGTCCTGCCTGCCAGCCCTGGGCTGGGGATGCATACAGATCATGGTGCCAATTGCTCACACGGGGTAACTGGAGATAATTTTACCTGCCCACTGATCGTGCTGAGCTCTGATGGTGGAAGAAAATCAGTGTGGTAACCAGCAATTAAGTTGTATGGAAAGATGCATTTCTCACCTCCTTCCTATTGGGAGCCAAATTATGCCAGAGTGCTTTACACCTGCCCTCCTCAACCGCGACATCTCTGCCTCCCTTCCCTAACCCCTGCCTCGCAGTGTGCTTTTTGCTTGACCTGCCGTCTAATCAGAGACTGAATCTGACCCTTGTTCTCTCAGTTTGCCCCTCCTGTGAGAGCAGACACGACGGTGAGTTTTGCTTTGGTGGTGCCTTGAGAGCAGCCAGGCTGCCCCAGGCTCACTGGCATAAGCGCAAGAGCTGCTGCGGTGTCGCTGGGGGCTGAGCATCCAGGTACCTGCGGGGAAGGCTGTTCACCAGTGGCACCAATCTGTCCAGCCTGTTGTCTCCTGGAGGTGGAAGAGCTATTTTAGCTGTGAAACCCCAGAAGTGAGCATCTCGCTTGTGGCCAAGCCCTCAGCTGTCGGTTTTGTGGGACTTGAGAGCCTGAATTAATCTCCAGCTCTACCACTGCTGAGGATGGACTGCTCTGCGGAGCCTGTGCCATAACCGGATGAATACTACCTGATAAAGGCAACAAGAGGGAGAGGCAGCTACAGTACAGAAAGTGTTTTGTCCATCAATTACCCCCAATTCTTCATCCAGAAAGATTAAAGGCTGTTTGTTTGCAGTTATGTGTAATGTCATGCTCTGTTTGTCATCTTAATAGCTCTCCTGGGATCATAAGACTTGCCTAAATGCTACAGTGCCACCTTTCAGAAAACAGCCTACTAAAACTAATTAATAGTGCACCCTAGTTAACGCATGCAAACTTGGCATTATTAGTCTAATTAAAAGGATTTTAACAATCTGAGTTCCCTTCTCTCTCCCCCTCACAGACTCCAACATATGCAAGTCAAGTAAATTAAACCCATTAATCACCATTGGTGAAAATGATATAGGTGCCTGTAACATGGGCTCATCTCTGAAGAGAGACACTAACAGGCCTCATTATGTTTAATTTCACTCCTTAGCAAAGCATAATAAATACAAATTGTAACATCACAATAAAATATTTAATTATTCACGAGTTTGGTAAGAAACATAATTAGCTTACTGGTATGTGTCTTCATTTGGGTGATAATGGATCCAATTTAGGAGCTTAACTGTTTCTGGATAAAGGTTGAAAATGAGAGTTTTTCCAGGACTTTATTGCTTAAACTTAAAGAGAATGAGCCCATTTCCACAATCTCCATTACCTCCTGTGGAGAAAGCTGCACGGACATCCCAGCCCCTATGACCCCATTTACCTGGAGCTTTCCTGCCCATGAACAGGCTTGGGCTGATCTCTGCAGTCTTGCAGAGATACGGGAAACTGAGGGCTGATGGTGTTTCCAGAGATGACACTAGAGAAATCCCAAAGAACAAGATGTCAATATTTTAAGCTTAATACTGGTGGATTTTTAATTTGCTGCATAAAGACTCTGCTTTGGGTTTTGCAGCTGATTTGAAATCCAGGGGTTTCCATGCAGCTATATGATGAGCCACAGCTGGGAAAGACCTGCCAGAGCATCACAAGCAGTTTAGGCTATGTCCCATTCGCAAAGGGGGGTGGACTGGATGGAGAGCATGCTTACCCGCCCCACCTCCCTCCAGCCCATCTACATCCCTGAACACAAGCCTGGCCATAATAAAAATGTCCCAGGAGCTGGTGGATGGGCCTGTGGCTTGCAGAGGCAGCGTTGCTGCAGCTCAGGGGTGCAGGAGTTAACCTGATGCACCGCTCGGTGCAGGAGGCGACCGTGCTGGCAATTTAGTGGCTGCTGTTTGCTTTTATGGGATCCTAATTTTATTTATTTTATGTTCTCCTTATTGCACGTATTTAGGTGACAGATGTGTACGTTCCTTAATCTCTTCCTCATTACCCTATGAAATTGTAGCTGCATTTGGACAGCTTTCAGACAAAGATAAAAGAGGAGACAAAAACTTCAAACATATGGAAATTTGCAGAGACCCTGGACTGACTGCTGGTGGGGAGATCACTGAACACATAGTTAGAGGAATTAGTTAAGACTGGTGGCCTTTGAGTTCATGGTGTCTGAATGCAGATGTAAGGGAAAGCATTGCTCAAGCAGCAATGATTCCAGCTTTTGATTACGTATCATACAGGAGGGAAGGAAGCTTAGGGGTGGATTAATGCTCTGAACAGATTAATTAATTGTATTTCCAATGCACTTGCCATGTACCTCTGCACTGTAACCTTTGCTTAAAGAAAAAAAACACACCAGGAAAACCTAGGATGTCTCAGCACCTGCATGATGCAAATTGTACAATTCAAACTCTCTTTGTAAGGTAATTAACAGTGGGGAGATTGATTGGTTTGGCAGAATATAGTCTCTTACCACAAAGGGAACAGGAGCTTTATACCAAACTTAAGAAGAACAAGGCACTGTATTTTTGCTTAATTTGACTTATTTTGCATTATTTGCCATACCCATTTTACTTACCCTATCATGATGTCCCCTTCACCATTTCCCATTTCTAAATAGATTTTCAAAAATCCCCGAAAACATGAATTATATTGTCTTTCCAAAGAAGGCATTCCAATTAGTGCAAGAGAGTGTGAATATAAATTTGTGATCAACATTATAAATGCAGAGTGAGTGTTATTTCTTCTTCCGCTAATTCTTCTGAGCAAGATTTACTGTCTTGGTGAGTTTTTTTTAAATAAATTAAATATAACATGAACTAGATAGTTGTTCACATGGAGCTAGATCTGGAAAGGCTCATTAATCACTAGTTTAAACCCCAGAGTATCCAGTCATCCTAATTAATGATTCAGTGCTGAACTTTACTCTGGCAGTGGCAGCAGAACCAAGCTATTACCCATCTCGGCTGATAGGGACCGAACGAGTTGGAGGAAACGAAACAGCCCTTTGGGCTGGTGAGGCAGCGCTGCCACTGCCCAGACAGCTCCCTACCGACCTGCGCCCACCGCGTGGGCAGCGCTGGTGCTCGTTGATGCGTAATGCAGCTTCTGCCACTGCCTGATAGCCCCGTTTGCAGCATTTGGCTGGCATAGGGTTCAAATCACAGCCCTGGGGGACGGGGTCGAGTACCACAGGGTAACACTGCACCTCTCTGGGGGGAACTGCATCCAGTTGCTGCTCCTCAAACAGCAGTGGGCTCCCATATATATCGTAAGATGGAGTGAGAGGTTTAAAATGATCCTGAAGTCTAAGTAGGGCACCCGCAAGGGAGAACGGTCATACCTGTCTCCAGCGGGTGCTCCAGCAACTGTTTAGGTGAAATGGAGCATATTTATGGGGGATGAGGATTTCTAGCCCCCTGGATTCCTGGTAACCCACTGGCTAAGGTGCTCCTTTTGGCGGAGATGCAGGACCCCGGGAAGGGGAGTATTTTGAAGCCGTGTCTATGCGTGGTGCCTGAGGTCTCCTCTGAATCCTATCTGGGGTCCTGATACTTCATGCACGGGAACAGAGCAGTTTTTGTGCAAGCCAGTGCATAATTAAAGGCTGCAGAATTGAAATTCGTTCTTGTAATAGGAAAATCATAAATCGTAATCCTATTATTCAAATGAATTTATCTGCTCTTTAGGGCTACATTAGTTGTGTATTTCATTTATCTGTGTTTCTAAGGCAAAAAATTCACACTATTTCAGTGCTTTTTTGCTGTAATGTTTTAGCATGTAAATGCTTTGCATTCCTCACAGATGCCAAGGAAACGACATTGTCTTCTGGTTTTGTTGTAGGTGCTTTGTTTATTATATATCGGCAGGAAACTCCATTAGGAAAGCGTTTCATCATGCCTTAGAGAACAAGAGACACACTCAGGCCCTAGATTAGCAAAGCAACAAATTACGAATTTCTTTGCCTTGCTACAGTCATGCTGCCTGGACGTTAATTAATTAGGTGGTCTTGAAGGGTTGAACTTTGCTGACTTCGGGGACAGTAGGTTTTTTTGTTTCTTTTTGGTTTTGTTACAGGTAAATTCTTACAGGACAAAGTTAACTTGAACATAGTCTCAGTGCATGGAAAATCTGCAGAGAATGGGTTTTGCAGTTGCGTCGTTGGTTTGGACATAAAGTCTTCATCAGCTGTTGTTATAGTTAACATGAGAGCTCTTAGGGCTCTACTCACCTAATCCTTAACACAGAATCAGGGCCTTTGCAGCAGCAAATAATTTTTATTCTTGTTGATTTTTTTAGCCTGGCTAGTGGGAGCTGGGAAATTTTAGCATATGTAATTTGAATTATTTCATGAAACATTTAACAAGGGCCTATTTCATTCTTCACTAAGACAAGTTGATATAAGAAGGATGATGTTATGGTTAATGTAAATCATAATTATTGCCAGGTGCATCACTGAACTGGGAAATTGTGCTAAAAATGTAAGTTTTGCTCCATTTCATATTGAAAAATTACTTTGCAGCCTGACAGCCATTAATCTCCGTTACAGGAATGTTATTCTTTATTTTGGTAAATTACAGCAGTAAGACATAACAAGGCATAAATTATCAGGCCACAGGAGTCCACTTCACTCAGCTAAGCTGGGCTCAAACAACCCCTGACGGTGAGAAGAACCAAGCCACCTACGCCCCGCACCCCCAACCCAGTGCCGTCCACCCTGGGGGGCACTTCAGGTCCCCACATAGCCAAGCCTTCAGCAACTCCGTTCCCCGAAACTTGTCTTCTAGATGTATCTAAAATAGATTGTCGTAAGAGTGCTCAGCATCTTCATAGCTCCCATGAGGCTGTACCCAGGGAAGATTTGTGGGATGGGTGCTCTTCATCTGTTGGCATTGCTAAATCCTCTCTAAACATATGTTTTCTCATAAAGCAGGGCTTCAGGAAGAGTCCCCTTTTTATCCAACAGCTTTATTCTTAAAGCAGGATGGGATATCTGTGTTTGGTATCCTGCTCTGCAAGGGGGGATACAAAACTGTATCACTTTATTTATTGTCAGGGGATGAATTGGCTATTCCAAGGCAGAAGTTTGAGGTATTTGCTGACTTATAATAAAGCTCTTCCAGAAGTGAGTAGCTCTGTGTTGGGCTTGGTGGAAGGGGAAGCACAATGGCAAGCAGGACTCTAAGAGTCTCTTCTTCTAGCAGGGAGAGTATTCGTATAAGGGAATATTTATTATAAAATATCTAAACTTCCTCAGAGCAAGTTGCTGCTCTTCTCAGTTTATGCCACAACGTCAGGAGTATAGAGTCCTAGTAGTTTTTGCTTTATAAGCAGAAGAAGCAACTAAATGTGAGTTTCCTACAGCTGAATTATTCAATAAAAGGGTGTAGGTTTTTGAGATGATTCTGCACTAGGCTTTTCACGTGCTTCCAGTGAAGTAGTTTGGGTTGGTCCTACTCCATTTACTGTGAAGCCAGCCTCTAGGCTACTGACTCCATGAATGGTATGAAATTCAGCATATTCTTTACTTTTGACAGATAGATCTTTCTGCATATAAATGATACTTCTTCTCTTCCTCTCAAACACTTTTGGCAGCTATTCCAAATCAGTGTAATCATTGTAACTCTGTTTTAAAAAACATCATAGGATTGTTCATCAGCACACCACCACCTGCCACACAAAGCTTAAGTCTAAGTAGGTGAATCTTGGGGACTCTCTATGAAGTGCCTGTATCTCCCATTTTGTTGAAGCTCAGTTCCTTATACTCAAATCACTGTCCAAAAGCTCTAAGGACCCCTCCAAGGCTTTTTATTAATGATTGTGCAAGCAATACTTCTCAGAAGACTCTTTATTAAATCCACCCTCACATTTGTTCTGCACACTTCATCTTTGACAACTTCCTGAGATGGGATGAAACATTTTGACAACATAACTGAGGGATAGACCAGAGCAAAGTCTGTCTGCCTTTAGTGACCATTTTTAATTTTCATTATGTCATCCTCAGGCTGCTGGGGAAAGGGGCTGGAAGGGACGTGTCTGCGTCTTGGCATCTCTGGTCTCTTCACTTTCAAAAAGCAATATTGAAAGCATTAGAAGTGCACAGCGAAGCTGAAGTGTAGCCTGTGAAAATGATGATAACAGCAAATGGGAAACCATTTAATGCTAGATATGTTGGTTAGCTTGACAGCACTGTGAGAGTTTTGCCAAACCTGAAATGTATGCCTTGATAGTGCAGAGTCGGCAGAAAAGACCCGAGCCAGCTGAATCGCCGTGCTTGCGTTCGAAGAAATTGCAGCAACAGATGTGAGTCATGTTGCACTTCGGGGTTTGCTGGAAGCATGTGAGAGTAATATTGAGCTGCCCTTTACCTAAGCGAGGCAAGAAGTGAAATTAAATACATTTCCCTAAAGTTGGTGACTCAGCCCAAATGGTGCTCACAGGTTCATTAGTAACTTACCTGATAAATTTGATTTGCATAGGGATGCAATTACGTGTAGCTACCTTCAAATGATTACTAAAAAATTATTGGCATTTTCCATACTTTAGAATCTGGAAAAGAGTTGAAGTGAAAGGGGTTTTAGTAGGACCGTTACCATTTGATAGTAGGGAATACTGCACCAAAAACATTTCTCTATGTGCCATTTTCTGGGCTCTTAAAAGAAATCTAATGTCTCAGCCAGAAAGAACAGATGTGAGAAAATTGTAAAATGGTTGCCAAGCATTATGAATTAACTCTGCTGGTCAGATGTTCAACACCCCCAGTTGATTGTCTGCTAATCTATGAGTGGAGTAAATCAATCATTATCCAGGCTCAGGATATCTAGGTAGACCATAGGAAGCCTCTTGATTAATACGCACATCCTCACCTAGATGATGGTTAGCTCTGCAATTCATGGTTAAACTGAAGGCAGAAAGAATTGCTTTTTAATAACCTTGATAATAACCCTTCTGATAGCTCCATTTAGACATCATTATTGAATAATAGCCTGTGCATGTCATCAAGTCGCTCTGACATTAGAACAGAAAATATACAAATATCCTGGTCATGCCACTGATCAAACAAGAGACAAATCCTCTTCTGGGGCAAATTAACATAGTTCCCTTGATATTAACAGAATGGAGTAGAATTTCTAAACAGACACCAAACCAAAATGATGTTTAAAATTTTGATCCAGTATGTAAGATTTTATATGTGTAAGATTTTATATATATAAGATTTTATATGTATGAGATTCTTAAAAAAACCTTAACTGCCCCTATGCTGTCATTCTGGCATTGTGAGGCATCTAACCTCGTGCTTAGTGGATCTGTGATAGACTTGAAGCTGCAGGGTGATGCAGATGGATGGACACCACAGCCAGCAGGGACCTGAGCCATTGCAGACCACAGAGGTGTGGGGAGATGATCAGGGCTGTTACAGCGTGGTGAGCCAAAACTGTAGGTCTCAAAGGTTTACAGCCATTTATCACAACTACTGTTGTGGCAAAGGAAAACAAGTCTGGAGGGGCTGTTGGTACACACACAAACAGAAAACAAATGTGGACTATTCCTGCACCACTCAGAACACCTTATAGAGGGAGATGTGTTCATTACTGCAATATGCTACCATCAGCTCAGCAGTGGCAGCAGTAATACCACAGTGAATTACATCAACTGGTTATTATCTGGTCCATGACATACTGCATCTGAGCTTGCTCCCAACACTGGAATCTCTGCTGATTCAAGTGGGAACAAGATTGTGTCCAGCATGAAGTACCTGATACTCTTTGCACAGTTAGCATAACTTCAGCCATGCATGGCATGTGAAATACCTATTCATGGAGGTTTTTGTTTATTTTTTCCTCCATTAAACCAATTACTAGCTAATCATTTTGTATAAAATAACACAATATGACATTATTAGATCTGATCTGTGCAAACCCTTTATGTGTAACAGCCTTGGTTTAATTTCGTTTGTAGGATTAACAAACAAATCTAACAGCAAAACTGGCATTAATGAAAGCAAAAGCGAAGGCAAATAAATGTCACCCATATTCAAGGCAGTGCTAAATGATGTAAGTTTTATTTAAATTTTCAGCTCTGATGACATGAAGCTAGGAGGAATCTTCATGCCATATAGTCAGCAAAGAGAACTAAAATTATACGATCACATTATTGGCTGTTTCTGTCAGGTTAACACTCCATGGTCCCTGTCGAAGTCCTTTCCTTTTTCTTTTTGTGTTAATACTGCATTTATTATGGTGTCGGCTCTGTGTGTGTGCACCCATTCCCCTGGGTGGCCCCAGCATGAAGCATTTACTGGCTGGGCAGAGAGGTGAGACCCGGGTGAACAGCACAAATCAGTGAGAGGAGAAGAGAACAAAGAAGCTAATATGACTGGCCAGGTATGTGGATGTGATAGCATGCCTGCTGCCTTCTGCAGGTTGTGGGCCCTAAGGAGAGCTGACAACGGAGGAGCTTGAGGAAAGCCAGCTCAGAAGACAGAGCTGCAAGAGGTCCCAGAGGGCTCTGCAAGGAGGTGTGACCAAACCCTGTCATTCACCATTGTGCACTGGTATGTCCTGGCGGTGGTTTACCTTCATCCCTCCATTGTCTGTTTGTTTTGCTGATTTGAAATTAATATCAGCCATCGATCCTAAAGGGTTTTTCCAAGGAGATCGGTATTGTCCTCCAGTTCCAAATAGGCAAGCTGAAGGAGGAGGAGGGGAGTCGATGTGTCGAGGTTGCTCAGCACCTGCAAACCAAGACCTTTCTCTTGGGTCTCTCGTATGCCGATGGACCACTCTGTCCTGCAGCGAAGGCTGGGCAACAGATGGCAAACAAAGTCAAGGAGGTGGTGATGGAAAGATGACAATATTCACATCACTTTACCTCTTCCAGATGTATTTAGAGCAATAGATATTTTTCCCGATTTAGAAATGAAAGACTTATTTGCTCTAAGTTTTGTCCCCTGAGTTGTTCCTTATAGGCATGCTGTAAAGCTAAGATGACAAAGCAATACTGCAATATTGAAGAACCTGACTTTTTGAAGGAGGATTTGAAAGAGCATTTGCAGGGTAAACGTTTCTTATTGTCCTCATTCAGAGAGCTCTGGCTCTGTTAGGGATGTACAGTAACAATTTTTCTTGAGCTTCTAGGTTCTTCACAACTTGCTGTAGTCCGGTGCTTTGCAAATGCCAGTGAAAAACTCCCTAAAGAATCAAATCCCAGCCTAGCTAAATCAGAGATATAAACTGAAAGGTGCCTATAAATCACAGCATGCTTTATAACTCCATTCATATGCAAACAGTATGTTAGAGCCCCTATATTAAGCAATGGAGCTGTGCCAAACAGCTCTGTGGACAATTCTATATTAGCTGCCAAGAAAATATGATTTATCCGAAAGCTTTGCATACAAAAAAACTTATACTGACTCCCAGGTGGCTTTTTTCCTCACCCCTACTACTTATGGCAGAAAAGAATATTTTGCGTTGACAAGCCAATCAGCTGTCAATTAGCTGATTGATGTGCTCAATGCCTAACACCATGCAGCCGAACAAATTGTCACAGTCCTGGAACCAGGAGTTGAGTTTTAGCGCTCCCCTTCCTGCCCCGCTGCTTTTTAAGTGGGTGTGAGGATTCATCCGGGAGTAGAAACAAATTTTGGGGAAGAAAGGCCCCCCCAGGCTTTGCGCTTGCACCGACCCCTCAGCCTTGTGTTTGGGCAGATTTAGAAGGTTTTTGCTTCTCTTTAAGTTTTACTTTGCCAAACTTCAGAACCGGTGGTAACAAGAGTGACTACGATTTCAGCATAAAATCATCACTGCTTACTGGGTTGGGGTTTTTTGTTCTATTTACATTACCTCTAGTAATCCTTATTTACAATTACATTTATTCCCAATGCTTTTGAGGCAAACCGACACACTTAGTTTGCTGTAAAAAATAAGGAATCTGGTTTTTTAAATAGAATAACTTGAGTTCTTTATTTGCCTTCTCCTTCTGTGAATCTGTAACACGCAGTCAGATCTCCTTCTTATGCATTGGTTATACATTACGGATTTCTTATTCTCTATATCAATGGCTGTTTATTCAGTTGCACGGTGGAAGGAAAAGAGATGCAAACCTGCTAATATTAGTATCATAGGACCTAAATATACTCCTTTCTTGCTTTCTCTCTCAATGGAAGCTGACTTCTAATTTCCAAACTTCATGCCTTCAGAAAGCCATACGATACCCATTTGTCTGTACGTTGGCATTGTTCAATAGCTGAAACAGTTTTTCTCCTTCTCTAGGACTTGTTCCCCTTATATATATGTTCCCCTTATAATGAGGTTTAAAGTTTTCCAGTGGTTTAAATCAGTATTTGCTGCATTTTTTTTTTTCACATTTCCTTAAGTTTCTCTTTAAAGGTAAAGACAAAAATTAATCCTTCTCAACAGCGAGCGGGTCTCTTCTCTCAGTTATTACCGTGATGACAAAAATTAATCCTTCTCAACAGCGAGTGGGTCTCTTCTCTCAGTAATTACTGTGCTGGTTTTGAGGTGCTGATAGTGGACAGTTAATCTTGAAGGACAAGAGTGTGATGGGAGAGGGAGGTTCTCATTCCACAGTCGTATTCCATGGGCACATCCCCAGGTCTGTGCCTCAGCTTTCCCTCCTTTTCTGTGGTGTTCGATGGGGCTGTTTAGCAAAGTGGCTGTGTAATGCCTACAGTAAGTGTGTATCCTGACAGGGCACATGGGAGCTTGAGGGAACATCCCGAATTTCTCTTTCTGATGGATGTTTGGAAGCACTTCTTGGATGTAACTGCAAGACTGCAGAAACAACTGCCTGGCAGTTTAGCAGGGAGCGGTTAATGAGGGTGTTGTGCACAAGTGGAGGAGTCTTTGACGTAGTTCAAGTGGGATGTTGTTTTCCGTTGGAGTGGAGTGTCATTTTTATTTGAAGAGCGATGCAGTTTGGAGAGGATGTGAAGTAGGAACATGCTTGATTTCCTGGGCTGAGCATGATCCAAGATGCATTCATTGCTCTCTGTGACCATTTGTATATAAACCTGCCCACTTCTCATTTCCACCTTAACGTGACAGGTATGAAACTCTTCCGTTTGGAAAGGTAGAGGGACTCCAAACCTGCCTGCGCTGGTGTCGCAGGGAAGCAAAGGAGGTGGGAAATGTGCTGCACCTGGACAGTGAAAGCAGGGATAAAAGGAGCTACTGTACATGCAGGATGTCTTCCTCCTTTTCCAGCTGTAACATGATGTAAAGAAAACATAATGCAGGATGCTCAGGATGAATAATTTAGGGAGAAACAAGGGGTATAAAATTAGCGAGCTGTGAATATGCAGCCAAGACAGCAACCTGAAGCTGTGTCTATGCATCATTTTCAAGGCAATATTGGATTTTAAACTCTTATCTCCAGATGTTAATCCTTAATGGGAGCAAAGCTGGAGCTTGGCTTCCACAACTCAATTTGTAAAATAGCAGCCACATGTTCCCTTCATCCCCCCATTGTTTTTATCACATAAAATGCAAAATTGCAATTCCCCTGCTTAATTTTTCTCCCATACAGTCTTCCCATTTAAAAGAGTTATCATCCAAAAACCCATTAAGCAATGTTTTTGTCTCTTATTACGGGAATATGCTGTTTTACTGCAAAGGGTTACAGTTTTCAGAGAATTGAGCTAGCCTCTGACCCTGTCCCAATTCATTCTGAGTCCAAATTATTGATCCACTTTGACTTCTAGAGGCCAGATCCTTATCTGGTAAGGACTAGTCCAACTCCTTAGTACACACTGAGGCTGCCGTGGTACACGCTGGCCATCCATACACTCTGCCCTGCTCTTGTGAGCAGCAGAAGATAACTGTCCTACTTGTAGTCATTACAACTGATTTTGCACATAGTCACCTGCACAAAGTGAAAATCCCTTTTTATTTCCATGCTTCCATTTTTGAATGAGGATTTTCAATTAGTCAGTGCAATGAGAGATGAGCACCGATGAATATACAGGTATCTAGTTTAGTCTTACAGGGAGGAATACCTAAAATTTATCCCCTCATTTATTTCTGTGTACCAGGGAGAAAATTGCTTCTCTGTCACAGTGGCAGCTGTTGAATTGGAGGGAAAGACGGTTGAAAAAAAGCGGTACGCAAGAAATTTGGAGAGGATGGACAAAGCCATGCAGCATTTAAGGGGAAATGATTCAGAATCGATCCACAGTCTCCAGCTTTGGGGCTGCAGTGAAAAACAGTTGGAAGAAGCTGGTAAATAGTTAACACATCTTCCCTCTGAGGGGCTGACAATATCAGTGACAGGATAACAGCAGCGTGACGGGAGCCTTGCCATACGTGAGCTTGCTGGCTCATCGCAGCACGACGCGCTGCTCGCTGTGTGCCAGACGGGACATCTGCTCTGGTTGGAGGGGAGGCAGAAACCTCTCGCTCCCATTCTTTGTGCTTGGGTTTCCTTTAGGTAAGATCTGCCTTCCCCCAGTTCCTCCAGGGCCTGAGGAAACTACAGGGAAAACAGAGCGAGGCACATCTGGAGCGATGCAGCAGCTGGGAAATGCCTAATGCTGCAGGGGATGGTGGTATGGTGCGGATGGCTGTGACCTTTTCAGTATTCCTGATTTTGATTGATTGGCCATTTCCCCTTTTTCCCAGGCTGTAAACAGGGGAGGAGTGAAATAGGTGGCCAAAATAAACACGGAGTTACATAGGCTAAGGCAAATTTATATTGAATTTATGAGAGAGAAAATTTTGCTACCTCGTTCCACCCATAAAAATTCTAAAGAGAAAAGAAAGTGGCATAAAATCAATCCATTTCCATGACAAAGTTCATTATGAGAAGAGAAAATGTAGTCCCATATTAACTTGTTCTCATTACTGTTCTAAGATTTATCATGTCAGGTACAACGTGCAAGAGAGGAAAGGAAAACCTTCCTTGCCCTTACCTTAAAAAAATCAAACAGAGAAAATAAGCCAAATTATCCTCATCATGTTCAGTGAGCATATATTTTGCCAAGCCTCACAAGGGGCACGATTAGCTCAAAAGCTATGACTTCGAGGAGCCCTTCCAAGCTGGATGCTCTGGGGCAGGGCAGGTAGCCCGGCTGTCGCTACCAAACCAGCTCTTCCCCCGGCATCAGGGGGGGCACACTGGGAGGAAGATGCTACTTGAGAGTTTGCCAAGATGAAGGGAACCGCTTTGAGTCTGTAACATCACACTTCTTCTAAAGGGTGGCAGGAACTGTGTCACCGCTATTAAAACGCATGAAGTTTTTTAATACTTATGAACATGTGACATTAAAGCAGATAATGTGTTTCCTTTTTTGTGCTACTGCATTTATTCTGAAATGCTCATTGAATGTAGTGGTTACCTGTTTTCTAGCAATTTACTGTAAATGTAGAAGTTGGGAATCTATAGAGGGCCATGGATATCTCGAGGGTGCTAATTATTTGGCTTGCAAATATACTAGAAAAGTTTTAATTGGAGCTGCTTGGCAAAGCACAGAGCTTCCTAGCTCCAGCTAAAACCCTGGCCCTGCTCCTATTGACGTAGTCACAGCCAGGTCAGATCTTGATTGAAATAGCCATGAAATGATGTGTAAACAAGGTTCTTCACACTGCAAAACCAGCCCAGACTCCCACATACAAGTAACAGGGTAGCCCAAGTGCCCCTTCAACTGGCTGAGTCCAAATACATCACGGACCAAGATCCTCCGGATTGTTTATCAGTGGTGAATGAGTTAGGACTGGTCCTTCCAACATGTTTCCAATAGCCTGTTAGGAAAGAACCATCTTCCTTTTGGAGGAGCAGGACTATGGGGACGAGCAGCTTGACACGAGAGCACACCATGTCTCTGAACTTCAGCTAAACTTGACCACTGATGTGGCACGAGGCACCTGTGCAATAGGTTGGAAAGCTTGGGTGGATAAGCCCCCCTTGTCCCAAAAGCCCAGCAAAGAAGTCATCTGCTCCAGCCAACAGGCAGAGCAAGGGGCTGCTGTAGATGTAATGTGGAGTGTCTCCTAACACCACCCAGCTGGTGGGGAGCAGGATTTGGAGTAGGAAACAGTGGGAAAAATAAGAGCAGACCTGAGTTGCTCAGAGCCAGGAAAGGGAATTGCCATGCTCAGGCCAGCCCCACGGTCAATTATTTTGTCTGACTGCTGTATTTTACCTGCAGTGCTCATTCTCAACTCAGTTTAAGCAGAGCAACAAGTCCTAGGAGAGAAGTCCAAACCTGCCTGCAGATGGACTCATTGCTGGATTTGCAATGCAAGTCCACAGCCCTGGCTCTGAGGGGCCATTCGAGAGTCTAGTCTCATCCTCGCATGCATTGCTCCTCGTGTACTGCTGAACAGATGCAGTTCATTTTGGAGCTGACATCTGGTGCTGTCAGAGTACATAACTGGTGCTGATTTGCAATGCAAGCTGAATACTCTGACCTTTTTGGTGCATTCATAAGAGATGATAGTCTGTATGCGCTATATAGATAAACTAGTCCATGTGTGGTACGTGCATTTGTTTGCAAGGATGACAAGGAAAAAGTAAATATACAAAATGAAGCCTGCCAAATCTGGCCAATGTAAAACTTCACTGGTCAGCTGAAGAAGGGAAGAGATGACAGATAAATGGAGGGTATAATGCCCTGATAAACACAGGCATTTCCTCAAATCAGGATTACAAATGCTGCTTCTCAATTCAATCAGCCTCCTCCTTACCCATGCAAATAACATTCCCAGCCCTCTCCCCTGACCTGCAGAGGATAGCACAGAAGTACTGTGATGCTTTAATAGGATGATTGCCTTCATCTTTCCAAAATCTGGGAGGGCAATGTGAGGTATCAATGAGGCTGGGACAAAGGGAACAGTGTCAGGGATATCTGTACTTCACAGCATAAAACGAATCCTGACCTATCCGTGAAACCTAACCTGGCACTGACTTGAATGGGAAGTTTTATATGGGGCAACGCAACACCATGTAGAAAGGGTAGCTCCATTCTGCACGCAGGGTCTCTCAGGACAGGCTAGGCTTGCTTTCCCATACATGGCTCTGGGATTTATATTGTTGTATGGCTGGAATTGCTTGAGGTCTTTGGTCTACCTATTTTGTCTCTGCTTTGTGGTGTGGTCTTTGAATATCTCAGTCTTTCATACATTTACCCCCACATGTCAGATTGGGACCTGGGCAATGGAGAGAGAGGCTCTTTAGGGAGAGGCTTTGCCTTACTTGGCTGTTAGCATCCAACTCTCATGCACCCCAAAGCCTGTTGGCATGGGGGAATGTAGGGTCACACAGCGGAGACCCTCAGCTCTCAGCTCACTCACTTCGTGCGCTTGTGAAGTGTGAAATGAAGAAGGGATGGTCAGAGAGAGGGGGAGAGAGACCGGGACCTCTCCTCTGCAAACTCTTGCAAAGTCACACCCCACTGGGAGGGAGATGTGCATCCCCAGCTGCGCTTTGAACTTGCCCTGCATTTTGAATTGCATCAAGTGGTGGAAAGCTGAGTGATCACAGGGCTTGGTTGTAACGGCAGTGAAGCTTCAATAGTGTCAGTGCAGATAAAAGTGAGATACAAATGTTTATCTGCCAAGAAGCTTGGGCGCTAAGTGACATGTTTAAGGGAGAATTGAACGCAGCTATCCAAAGCCACAAGTTAGAGCATCCTTCCTCCGTACCTGTCTAAAGACCAACGCATGCCCAATGAAGGGCAAGACCTCGTGCTCCCAAGAGAGTTGCCTAGGTCCACTGTACGCTCACCCTCCAGCTTAGTAAATTATAGGATTTCCCTTGGCTCCACCAAAAGTTTGCCCCATTACAGAGATTAAGAATCTAGCTCAAAATCTTCCAGACTCCTTTAGGATAGAGGACAACCACCTTGTAGTTTTTCTGAAGGCATCATGGGGACAGTCACGTGGGGGCATCCCGGGTTCCCGAATTCATGGTACAGGAGGGACTGCAGCTCTCCCTGGGGCCGGTCTCCCCTGAGCTCAAGGGGTGAAACACCTCCCTGGGCTCCACGAGTTACAGAAAAGGTTTCACTGCCTGTACCTGTCCTGCCATGTCCTCTGCAGATCTGGCTTTCAGCAATGAGCAGCCTACCAGATTATTGCAATGGCCTTGAGATCTGTGAGTAAAAGTCACAAGTAAAAAGATTTCTCCTTACAAAACATGCTCAGAAAAGTTGAATTTTAAATGAGTAGTTCCTTCAGCAGTGGGACTAATAAAAGCTGATTTCTTACAGTTTTGTACTCTGCAGTTTGATTTTCTGGTAGCCAGGAAGGGGCAGACTCCAGGTGAACATTTTCCTGGGGTTTGGGTGCAACATCTTGGCCTGTGTGGGCTCTTCCATGGCTGGATGGGGATGAGGTCTGGTTGCAGCCTTTCCAGCAGCAGGGATAGCAGCGCCTTTTTTCATGACAGCCGGAGGATCTTTGTTGCCTTTGAAACTGCTGTTCCCTTTCCAATTTGGTGCAGACAGCCCCATGGATTCAAAAATTACTTGGGGAGAACAGACACAGAGACATAGTGGTACACGGAGTATGATTGCGTGAACCTCACTTGCTTGGGAAAATAGGCTACAAAATAATAAAATGCAGAAGCCTTGTTATTATCACAGCTGAACAGTTCTTTCTGACATATTCTATTAAGTTGCTTCTGTTTCACTCAGGTTTTGCATTACTGGCTCTCCTTTCTACGAATGACCTTTTCCATGCAGGGTTTGTAAAACTATTGCCATTCTTCATTTAGAAATTTGCTGAAGTGTGTTTGCAGAAACCATAGATTTTTTTTCTGATGAATCTTCCCTTTTTGGGGAAAGGAACAAAGAATTATGTTGCTGACCTTTCTTTATACTTAACAGGATCTTTTTGCAAGTTGAAAATCATACCACTGATTCTAAGTAGGAATAGTTCTTCCTATTCTGCGTCAGTGTGTTTATTCGACTGTTTCTTAAGTACGTCTGTAATGGTATTTAGAGCACAACACGTTTTGTGGGGAAACCTCACTTTCCCATTCCACATAAAACATAGTTAAGAAACTGAAAGAATACTATTAAAGCATTTAGGGAGACAGGGATAGGCTAATAGAGTGAAGCACTTGGTGTCCTATGTTTTGATGAGAGAGAACAAAATCTATCATATATTAAGTCATATTTCAGTTGTTCTGCAGCTTTTGGGGTATACTCAGGCTTTCTATCTCGTGCACAGCTCCACTGTCTCCCCACAGAGCAGGAAGGGAGCAGGGCTCCGATGGCCAGCGGTGATGAATTAATTGAATGTCTTGCTGCTGTATTGCATTGCGCCCTGACGGGTGCCCACATCAGCATGGCCCTATGAGAGAACAGGAGGTAAACAAGATTTAGCTTGACCTCCCCAGTTGTATGAAAGGTTTGATGGCTGCATGTACACAAAATACTTGTTCCGTGCAGTCTTATTGCCTGCTCCAGTAGTGTTACTTATTATTTAGGTCATGAGAACTATGTTGGTGTAGGATTTTATTTGCTGCATGAAAAAGCTACTAAACATTCGTCTTTACCACTAAACTAGTTATTCCAGCCACTCTGTCACTTATCCGAGACATGTTACCCTTGCAATGTAGTACCTAAGACTTGGTAATATATAACATCACCTGGTGCACTGAGCAATGACTCTCATAAGCGATTTGTGATCCCATGGTACGTGCTAAAGGTAGATGAATGAAATCACACAATTTCAAAGAGCTCATCCAGCGGCGCCTGTTCAACCCAAGCACATTCCTTTTGTGCGCCTGTCAAGGGTCTACGAGAGCAAAGCTGCGGGTTGGTGACTTCGGTCTTTCTGAGATGTCATGTTATAGGTCTAGCGAGGAGCTCATGCCCAATTACAATTTGCTTCCTTCTTTGAAACCTGGCTCCTGGAAGTCTCCCCAGTTACATCTTATGTCGTGATCATGCCAGCCGCCTCAGGGATTCACCGCTCTTGAGAGCTGTGCGCGGGGTTTGGAAAGATCGCTGGCTCTGCCTGTAAATCACCGCTTTCCATTCTGTCTGGTTATATCTGTAATGGGTTTTCATTCTCTCAGCATCTGGCTCACATCTCACAGCACTGAGCAGACATCTGAGCTGGGGCACCCTGAGGCACCAGATTCAGCTATTCAACCTAATATTCTGCTGTTAAATGTGTTTAGGAGAGGAATACCTTGTGCTGCAGCCCCTTCCCCATGCCACGATTCCCACCGATTGCCAGGGCTGACTTGCAAAGCTGCCATTGTTGGTGCTACAATTAACTGAGGACTTCTTCTCAGCCAAGGAGCAGAGAAGTGGCACCGAGAAGTCCCGTTAACTTCAGCAGCACGTAGGTGCACAGAAGGACCAGCTCAGCCTGGGCTGCCAAGCCTCCCAGATGATTTGAAACAAATCTTTTTTGTTCTCCTTCTTTGTTTCCTGTAGTAAATAAAAATGAATCCCCCAAGGACCAGAACATTTAGGCTTAGCGTATTTTTGTTTGTTCAGAGCATATCAGTCTGTTGTTTTTCCTGGCTAATCAGATAGAGCGGAAGCTAAAACAATCTCAATTTGTTGTTCCATTTTATTCTATACATAATCACTGCTTCTCGTTTGCCTCTAAATAGCTGCATAAATACACATTAAATGCAGTGACATCTCTTTTGGGACTCACTCCAGTGTTTCCTGGTTATTTTCTCTCTTTGAAAGAGATTAGGTTCTCAGATATTGCCATGTTTCTTGTAAAATCCTCTGTACTGTGCACATGCAGGAATGGATATTATAATGCCGGGCCCATTCTTGTCCCCTGCAGACATAAAGGGTTTGGTGACACTAAATGAATGCATAGGAATAACATGTGCCCACCTACCATGTGTGAAAGCAGAAAAAAGCTCTCAGTCTGGGTAGCCATGAAGGTTATTTTGGACTGACGCTTCTTGCACTGTTCCCTCTTCTCTCAGCTTTCTGTCCTCCCACTCTATCTCTGATTCTCAAGCTCCCATCCCAGTTTGCAGGGATCACTTTGGGTTAGCGGCTTGTGGTTCCTGCGGAATGGCCGGCTCCTCTTCTGGTCTGGTTTCCATCACCCAGCAGACACGTGCTGTCATTTTTGGCTTTTCAAAGAGTCTTCCTGCTCATCACAAGTCTAATGTGTGGATATTAGCACTTCAGGCTTTCAAGATTGAGGCAGATAGAGGTGTCAGAATCTGAATTGGCTGGCCAATAACTGTCCTTCTAGCATGAAAAGAGACATTTGATGCTGTATACCTAATGGCCAACTCTAGAAAATTGTGAGCACTAAAATCTCTGCAGAATCCATAGATTAATTTTGGCCATCTTCCTGTGTTTTCTGAATTTGTTTCCCAGAGATGAGCAGGAGGAGGAAAGTTCCCAGCACCTGAAGAGAGTGGCTTTCAAATAAACTCATTCAAGTAGTTGCACAGCATTGTTTGCAGAGCAGCAGTGACCTCAAGGCAGGCACATTCCTCAGAGGCTTCTACATCTGGCCAGCTCAGAGCAGCAGGAGGCTGAGCCCACATCTGTCCACAGCATACCACACAGTCATGTTGTTCATTTTAGCTTTCATTTTCAGTTTTTTTCATTTTTGCTGGAGAATCAGGAGAGCAGCCTCATAAGTTTAAGCCAATCCACAGGTAGGTTTTTGCAGTGTGGCATAATGAGAACTGCTATACGTTTTTCTAGAAGAGACTGTAGTTAACTAAAAATATTTATTGCAGATGAACTATTTCACTCTAATATTAAGGCATGCACGCAAAACATGCATATCACGTGAGATGCACATATAAACAAAAACATTTGTACACACAGGCATGTGCATTAACTCTGGTGCTCTTCATTTAGGAAGACGATCCCAGCTACTTTATAAAGCACTGAGACAAATCCTGAGGGTGAACACAGTTCTGCATGAGACAAACTTATGATTGAGGTCCTATAACACAAATAAAGTTGAAGTCCAGTTCCTGGCGTTTTGCATCCCTTTGTATTCCATGTGCTTCCCACATCTGTGAGACAATTTGTCACGGCACATCAATATATGTCTGAGGCGCAAAATGAGAGATGATCAGAGAAGTTCTGAAATACCTGAAACGGGGAAACTATGAACTTAATTGCAGCATTAAGCCCGAGTGTGGCACTAACCAGGAGCTGGAAGAGCTCTGCCCCAGGGGAAGCATCTGCCGAGTTCCTCCTTATGGAGGGCCACTGCACGCTGCTTTGCCACTTTGGTTATTGAGCAGTGCGATATCACTGCCCCCAGTATCCCCAGTGTGTAAGTGAAGTGGTGTGGGCATGGGGCAGGATGGAGGATGGATGCCCACCAGCCCTGCCCCAAGCATCTAGGATAGTGCTGGGCTTGTCATGCTGCCTGCTGCCTGCTCCCTCCAATCTCAGAGAGCAGGCAGCGGGTTGGGATGGGACTACTCTTGTAGAAAAGCAAAATATCCTTTTCCTTTGACTGTTTTCATCCCCCCTCCCACATTTGCATGTATCTAAGAAAGGAAAATGTCAAGCATAACACTAACACAGTCATCTGACAGCAGATAGGAGTCGGGGGGAGAAGAGGGGGAAACAAAACTCTAAAAGTTTATAACAGCGTATAGTATAAAAAACCAGCTAAAACAAAGCAAACAGCCTGGGGAAAGAGAGGGAGTTCTGCGTTTCTGCTGCAGAGAAATGCACAAAATTTCTCTGCAATAAAATGTACCTACTGTGCTGTCAGCTAATTAACGACACCCAAGTTGAAAGTGATGGGAAAAAGCACAGGGGAATCTGAAAATGCACCAGAAAGAGCATGCACATTCAAAAGAAAAAAAAAGTCGGATGTGAAAAGCCAAAGGTCGGGCGGGACTGAGCAAGCCAAAGGCAACCGAAGGGTTTTTAGTGCGGCGCCCAAGAGCGGGGCAAGGCTGATCTCGAGCGGCTGCGGGCAAACCAGCCGCTGTCGGCTGCTCTTTGAGTGCTCCCACACCTCTGCTTTTTGGAGATGAGGGGTATCCTGCGGGGGTGTCACTCCCAGCACTGTGACCCAGAGCAGGGTGAAAATTTGCCCAGATTCTTTTTTTTCATCTTTAAGGAACACACCAGAATGTATTTTCTCACGCTAAGAAGCCGTTCCTGCAGCAGCACTACCATGTGTCTGTTGGAGCAGAGCTCTTCCTCCTGTATTGCGCTTCTTAACAAGAATTGTTTGGCTAAAAAAGGAAAACACTGATTTTAGATCTTTCTAGAATTTTTAAGATTCTGGTTCAAATCAACAGTTTCTTTTTTATTTTCTGTTGAATACTTGATTTCTTTTTACTTCCTCCGTGGTGTCCTATCTTGTTCCTCCTATGATTGTTGGAAGGAGAAAAGGTGAAAAAAGGAGAGGTAAAGCCAGATGTGAAGTATTTTTCATTTGTTTGAAATAGTTTTCTTCCTAGTTCTAACAAAAAAAAAGAAAAAGTGATGGCCTTTCATGCATAGTATTTGCAGTGCTATTAACAAGAAGAAAAAAAAAAGACATTATTTCTTTGGAAGAAAAAAGGATGGTTCCTCTCCAATAGAAAAATGCAACTCCTCACTAAGCCAAGCGCACACTCGTGCCGTCAGCCAGACAGCAAAGCAGTTCATGCTCAAATGTGCACCAGTCGATTAGTGCCTGGTTCACATTTTCTGGTTTTTCAGCCAAAGTCTCTGAAAGCGCAATTGGGAAAATCAGACGCCTTTTAGCCACCACTCATAGGAACCAGGAGGAAAGAAGGAATCGAAAACACATTTCAGAATAGACAAAAATGATTATCACTATGTACTTTGAAGGTCTATATAATATCGGATTTGTCAGGCAAGTCATGTCCTTCTGGGTTGTGCTGTACCACCTCAACCACTAATTTGTTCTCAAGCTGGAAGACTAATAGTGACAATACTATTGCTTTTTCAGTCACTGTACGTATTTGTGTTCCAAATAATGCTGACAAGTCACCGGAACAGAAACCACATATTCAGAGCACCACTTATGTGATTACACATGCTCACACGTCCTTAATCTTAGGGCTTTCTTTTATTAGCTGATAAAACACAGAGCACTGCTGTATATTTCTGTGTGTTCCATTAGCAATTGTTGCTTAATAACATTTGCTGATAAACATTGCGTAAGTCTTGAGAGAAAAGCCTACAAACTTCAGAAAATTATTTCATCCATCGCTGTCCTTTGAAACAGATCATTTTTTTTCCAGATAAAATATTACTTTTCCTTAATTAAAGAAGATATGATTAAGAATACTTCAAATTGATCTAGCACAGTTCATTCAAGGGTGCTTTACATACCACATCTTTCTCATCCTGAGCGGTTTTCATTCTGCCCGTACAGCAGCTAACACCCGGTGATCTATTCCCCGGCTGGGCATCTCATGACAACAGCTAATAATATTATCACCAAAACCACAACCACTTCAGGGAAAGACAGAAACACCTAATCAGCACATACCGTAATATAGTGGGAAGGAGCCAAGCTGAGGGATATGGGAATTTATAGAAAGGGCGGGTTTGTGTTTGCCTTTAAGTGTCCAACACTGGTCTAATTCTCCTCCCACCAGCTGCACTACTAAGATCCCCTTTCTTAGGTGAGTACAATCCCTCTGATGTTCCTCACATTTGAAAATCTCAGTAATTAGCATGTCTTAGGGCATCTCTCACTCGGTAGTGGAGCTCGGCCAGGGATAGCGGCTTGCCCTGTGTTCTTCACTGACCTCTGTGCTGCCATAGTCAATGTCCATACTTTGCCTGGAGATAGAGCTATACTCCTCAGATTAGGCTTTCAGCCCAGGGAATCTTTTTTTTTCTGCCTTTTGCTGAAATCTTTCCTTTTTGCCAAAACCAAGGCTGTCCCCCGCAGCGATGCCTCACTAGTGACAAGTCCTTAAGGGAAGAAAGACACCTTGCTCCTCAAGAGAGGGGTGGCAAGCCCCATCCATCCCCGAGCCAGGGCAGGTCTCAGCCTTTCCATGTGGTCCTGAAATTTCCTTAATGTCTATAATGAAAGGATTTACAGGGCTTTTTTTGGTTTTAATGTCGTTTTGGTCTTAAAGGGAGAAAGGTGTGCAGGTCTTGCACAACGTAGTAGTTCCTGCCATGACTTGGTCAGGGCTGGGCTGGGCAGGGGCCTCTGGAGGCTTTCCCAGGAGGACACTGCAAATAATCATGCTCATGCCAGCATAAACTGGCAGCGCAAACCTGTGCAGAGGAAGCTCCCCAATTTTGACACCTTTCCTGTAGCTCCTTGGAGAGCAGTTTGGGTTTTGGTAGGGCAGACGCTCTCCCAAGCTCCTGCCATAGGAGCACTGTGAAAAGCAGGTATTCAGGGCTCCTGCCCCAGCATTTCAAAAGCAACCCTGAATGCTTTTTACTGGCTTCAGAGCCATTTTTTACATTTTGCCGGTAGCTACCCCTCTCACGGCTCCGGCAGCCAGCACTGAAAGCGTTCGTTGCCCTGTGATGAGGAGCTGCGTGCAGACAACGGGCGTTAAGGAGAAGCCAGTCAACAGCTTTGCAGTTGGAAGAAGCAGCCTGTGGAAAACACGTCTTGCTGAGCCTTGCCGAGGAATCCTCCTCGCCCGGCCACGCTTGCAACGAGCAGCCCTGGCTGCAGAGGCCAGGTTTCCATTCAGTAGTCTCTCATGCACAGGCAGGTGTAGGGGAGTGAAAGAATTGCCCAACTTCTATGCTATTTGGGGCTCTTCCATAGGAAGAGCGACATTTCCCATGCAGGTTTTCCTTCCCCCTTGCAGTGCAGGCAGGACAGGCTGTGCTCCACCTCGCAGGGGGCACCGAAGGGAGCGGTGACTCTTCCTCCTCTGACCCCCATCCAGATAAGGCTACTGTAGTCCCTGGTTTGGAGGTCACAGTGATGGAAGACACACTTGAAATCCTTCTTATTTATATACATATTTATACAGCTGCTACAAGAGCAGCTATATAAATGAAGTATTCTTTGTTATGGGCTTCTGCTTTTTTTAGGTTTTCCAGCTCATAGTAAAGTCATAATGTCATGACCTGCATTTTAAAGTAGGGTCTCGGGGAAGTGCAGTCATGGTCTGTAGATAAGTGTATGAGTTCCTATCAGCCTGATGGTCCCAAGGGGTACTCCGCTGCTCTAGGAGTGTATAGACATGGAGGGTTAGAGCCACCAGCCCATCTGAGTGTGGGGCTCACGGATGTGCAGAAAAGCCACAGCTGGTGAAATGATAACAGCTAATAGACAAGGACCCAGTATTAGCTGAGCAATTCAGGATGCTTTTAAGCCACTAGGAAGCCCTAGAAACAGCCTGCAAATGTATACATAGGACTCTCCATCACATGCACGTGGTATCTGTTGTCTGTGTGCGAAGTGTGCGCAGTAACTGTGTGTGCAGTGCACAGAGTGCCCGGACACATCTGCACATCTGGATGTTCTGCACATTGGCCAGACTTGTCCTTTTGACTAGTTGCCCAGGGCCTGGGCTCGTGGCTTAAAATGGCACTGGAGTAACAGCCACGAGCTGGTGCAGTTCGTGTCCCTGGTGCTACCTCTAGCTGTCCAGAATCTTTGTCACCTTCTGCAAAGCCTCTTTGAACCTACTCTCACATTTCTGTTCACTTTATGCAAAATAGGAGCTGCTCCAGGAGAGAAGACCTGCTGCTCTCATCAGTGCTTGCAAACTGCGCCTGTCGACGGGAAAGCCCTGCTCAGCTTGTGTGCTCGCCATCATTTCTCACAGGTAATGGCTCCTGCTAAATGAGCCCCAAAACATTTCTCCAAACAGTGCTTAACTGCTTACATGCTTAGAAGCAAACCACATTTAGCTGCCTTTAATGCTTTTCCATCTCTATTTTTACGCATTAAGATCAATTTCATGAACTTTCCTAGGTAAGATGTTTTTTTAGCAGGAAGAATGTAGTAAATTAATTATAGATGTATGTTAAATTACTTTCATTACCACCCTCAGTTCTGGGAGGGAATCGTGTGAGCAGGATGACTGATGAAACAGTGTTTTTACATATTCCCCCGGTAATAGATATTTTTACTTGGCCTCCAGTATTGTTTCTCAGGTCAGAGAAGCTGGAATTACACATTTCAGAAAATGGAAGTTCGGTCTAAAATTAACCTCCAAACATTGCCAGACAACTGTGGCTAGGACTTGCTGGAATACAAGCTGGCTATTCAGGGTCTTCTACTGGCATCACTCAGTGATGTACAAAGGTGAACTTAGGGAGCATTTATCCTCTTAACATCAAGCACATCCAAAGTCAAGGGAGAGGGAGTCTCTTGCATTTGGGGTGTTGTTTCTACACACTGTCAAAAACATAACAGCTAAGACAAAAGTCAACATGTGTGGAAAGTTATTTTCCATATTCACCTTATAACAACCTTGGTGCAGGGTATTTTCTAGGGATTAATGACCAGGCCAGTTTAATGGCTCTCTGCTGAACTTCAGGCTATCAACTTTTCACAGCCTATCATTAATCCCTGGAAAATATCTGGGTTCATGATAGATACGAGTGAAAAATAATACACAGTGTGAAGGTAAGTATATTGCTAGTGTTTCATCATGTACTGGCCCTAATTGCTAACTTCAGATACACTTCAGAATACAAGTAAATTAGCTACAGCTTAGGTGCACTGTAATTACAAAGCTGCTTCACTGCACTTCTGTTTATATAGTGTGTAATCATTATCTTTTCTGGCTGAAAGCTGAAATCATGATATAATTGTCCCTCATGTTTCATACTGGAATGTACTACACAATGCTGTATTTTGAAGCATATTTGTAACAGGTAAGTCAGAGGACAAATACCTACTGGGTAAATGAATTCAATATATTTCTAGCCACTGCACTCACAAACTTTTTTGCTTTAAAAAAAAAATACAGAGTTTGGCAACGGTTTGCTAACAAAAACAAAAAGAGAAAAAGATAAACGCAAAGAGTCAGGCTGTTTTCCAAAACATTGAGCTTAGTGAGAAGGACACCAGCCTTCTGGATGTTTGGGATTTTCTAAGTCAATCCATTGACAGAGGTCTGCAAATGGAGGCTTATCTTTGGAAAGGTGATGGTTCCTCCTTGTAGACCTCTGTTTAAATATCGTAATACAGACGACATGTTTGCACGCCATGTAGGAGAAGCCCTACATGGCTGTAGCTCACCTTTTGAGCAGCAGGGAGGTTTTGCTTCTGGTTTTAATTAATCTGCACAGTTATCTTTATTAACTTCTTGGATAAGATATGAAGACTCATTTGTCTTCCTCATATCAACTACTAGCAGTGTTGTCCGACAGACTCTTGACAGACTTTCTGGAGAGCTTAACATCTCATTAAGGAGCACGTGTGCTCAAAAATCTTTCCACAATCTCAGTGTTAAATTGACTTTTGGGAGTAATGCTAAAAGATCTCAGAAAAATAAGTCCAAAGGAATAAGGAATATGAATCATCATACATCATGTCCCAGGTCATGAGCTGGGAACAAACTTTATGAGGTGGATTGTCCTGGCTGAAAGAGCAGAGAGGTGAGCCCAGCCATGGAGAGCAAGTTGCACTGCGGCTGTGGTCTGGGGTTGGAAGTCAGGGTTGAAAGAAGCTCCCTTCTCGCTTCACATTGCGATTGGCACCTGGCTAGGACCAACCCGGCACCATCAAAGATGCTTTGGGGATCCCTCTTGCCACCAGATTTGTGACTCGCAGTCTTTTAACACATCATTTGTTACATCGCCAGGGAATGCAGCCCCTGCGTGCAAGGCTTTAGCTTGTGGATTTTCCCTTCAATCCGTTGGAGCGTGGCTGGGGTGTGGGTGCATGCGTGTGCACGCAAGGCAGGGGCTATCTCGGAAGTCTAAAGCACATCAGAGAGATTTCCTTCCCCACGCTGCCTCTGCAGAAGCAGACCTGCTGTGGTTTCCATTAGACTTGTAGAACTGCCAAAAAACCCCCGTAGTCTGCTGGGAGAATAATTAGACTTGGCAAGTTTGCTCAACAAGCACTTATTATACATAGTATTAATGGGTGATAGGTAGAGTCTGTGGTTTTTTCACTTAATAATGCATGGATCCTCCTAGATATCCTAAGGATCTCTCTCTGGAGTTGTGTTTTGTGATGAGATGGCATAACTAATGGCCGCGGCTGATTATATACTGATTAAAAACTACTCAAGAATCTCATCTGTCCAGGAAGGGACTGCCAAGCTCTGCAGTACGAGGGAAGTGCTTGTCCCTATTTCATTTCAGTCGTACCAGCTCATCTGTCGCTAGCAGCAGGCACTGAACGACTCTGCTTTGCACATCAAAGGGAATCCAGGATACATAAGGAATCCAATGTGTCTGAGTTTAGTCAGAATTAGACCTTGAAGCTGATGTCTTTGATGAATGGATATCTTCCCCTCCTCAGAAGCTGATGGATTTGACCAGGAAAGCATAGAAGCACATTCATGTTTGGTGCCTACCTGAAACAGCAGTGTTCCCACAGAAGGTGAAAATTTCTTCACACAACACCTTTGCACTGGGCAGACAGAAGTCTAAAAAACTCTGGAGAGCCCACGGGAAAGCTGTGTTTCTCTGTGTTTCTCTTCCCACGGATTCAGTCTGATGTGAAAAATGACAAATTCATGGGCTGGGGAGTTGGTAGTGAAAAATGGACCATTCAGAGATCATCATGGTGTGATGATGGGCAGTACCAGCTGAGGTGTTTGCACCATTAGGACTATCAGATAGTTAGTTTGAAGTAGATCCAGGCTTTGGCTCCTATGGGCAAAGTGCAGGACTCTGTCCTGTGTGTGCATTGAGGGATACCCCCATCCTTTCCAGCATAAGATACTTCTTAGTTGCCTTTGTAGCAATAGACATATTTCCTTCTTACCTCTTCTAAAATCTGCTGGGAACCTATGGCTTAACAGGTAAGACATAAAACAGAGCTGCATTCACCAAAAGGCTTTAAACTATATGCTGGCCTGCTGGGACTGCCTCTAGCCTTTCCCACAGCATTGGCTGGGAAACACTAATTCAGCTAAATGCAAGCTTCTGGTGTGATTTTAATAAGCCTTTGCAAAGAAGCGGTTTTTGCAGTGCTGGACATGCAGTCTCTGAAGAGAGGGTCCTCTGCAGTGTTCAGTTTTCAAAAGATAGCTGACTGGGACAGCCTTGGACACTTATGGCCAAATATCTGTCACTGAGTTACCTATGAATTCAGAGAAATCAAAATGTAAATGCATCTTTTGAACACTGGGAGGGACTGTTAAATTTAGAGCGTACAGTCCTCAGTGCCTGTGTCCTGGTTTCGTCTGGGACAGAGTTAATTTTCTTCCTAGTAGCTGGTATAGTGCCGCGTTTTGGATTTAGTCTGAGAATAATGTTGATGACACACCGATGTTTTAGTTGTTGCTACGTAGTGTTTGCGCTAGTCAAGGACTTTTCAGCTTCCCGTGCTCTGCCAGGTGCACAAGAAGCTGGGAGGGAGCATAGCCGGACAGCTGACCCAACTGACCAATGGGGTATTCCATACCAGATGACGTCATGCTCAGTATTTAAGCTGGGGGGAGTTGGCCGGGGAGCAGTGACCGCTGCTTGGGAACTGGCTGGGCATTGGTTGGCGGGTGGTAAGCAATTGTATTATGCACCACTTATTTTGTATATTCTAGAAACATCATTATTATTATTATTATCATTATCATCATCATCATCATATTTTCTCTTCCTTTTCTATTAAACTGTCTTTATCTCAATCCACGAATTTTAC
>NW_009233915.1:753-25277 GCF_000690835.1 Fulmarus glacialis | reverse complement strand
TTTTTTTTTGTCTCTATTCTCCCCCCCATCCCACTGGGTGGGGGAGTGAGCGAGCTGCTGTGTGGTGTTTAGCTGCTGGCTGGGGCTAAACCATGACAGCCTGTGCTAGACTCTCCATGAATTGCCTGGTCGCTGCTGCAGGAGGCATGATGTTGCTCCTCTGAAGCTTTCCCTGTCTGGCTTGCACTGTAACACGTTTCTTAGGCTGTCCAGCAAAATTGCATCTTGAATTTCTGACTAAAATATGATCTACAGCTCTTAAATGGCTTTGTAGTGTTTCAAAAATGTTGGAATAGGGGAAAACATGCTTTTCAAAAGTATAGAAACAGGGCGCTACGGCAGCCAAGTTCAGTGTAAAGTTTCTGTGTCTGAATAAAGTAGTTTAAAAAGAGAAAAGAAAGGGAAGTCATTAGAGGAAGCATTTTCAGTCTAAATTTGTCGATAATACTAAAGGTGAAGAGATGTAGAGTATGTTTCAGAAAGTAGTAACATTTAAACTTATAAACAAACAAACAGGTAAATAAACACTAAAAAAAGAAAGATTATTTTAAAATATTGTCCATATTTATGTCTTTTTGGAGGGAGGGGACATATAATTTTTCCCTTGCATAAATATCCTCTCTAACTGTTTGATTGATGGGCTAAGGGCTTGGATATCTCAAGCCATGTAGGATTGTGTTTGTCTAAGCCTCCAAACACCTGCGCTGTCGGACACGTGGAGATTCACCCTCCGCAGACATACCGAAGTTGCAGGCACAAATGTCATAGCAGGGTCACACCTTGTCAGGTGCTTGGGTCTGCAGGACAAACGGGTTGTACGTTTTTTAAGAGGGAATTACATGATGCTGTTACCTGTGATAGCAGGGTCTTGACCCTGGTGACACAAAAGATCCCATTTACCTATATTTGTTCATTTTTTTGGCTCATGTAAATGAGCCTCTCTCCAAATACAAACAAAAGCAGAGCAATACTTCAGTAAGTGCCAAAGCAGAGGGCAAATCGAGTCTTCATTTCCAAGCTGCACTGCCATTATGGGAAGCTTCGCTGACAGTTATGAATGTCACTCATCAAAACACCCTCATACAGTTCTGATAAGTCTAAATAGTACTATTTTATAGTCAATGTCACTGTCGCTGCAGAGGACACAAAAGTCATCTTTTAAATTCATTCCTCAATGTAATCTGAATGCACCTGTATTGTCTACTAGGTGTTTTCCAAATGCAGCCAAATAAATTTGGCGTCAGCTGCCACAGGAACTGTCCTTCTGAATAATCTCTTGTGTTGCCTAAAATGATTGCATATTTCAAACATATAGGTTGGCACTTCATTTTTTTTTTTTGTTTGCTTGCTTGCTTGCTTGTTTTTAAGACAGTTACTACCAAGTTACCTCTATTCATTCGTCGTTCCAGACTTCTCTGGTCTCCTCAAGTGTTCTGCGCTTTCTGGACATGGTTCATTGCTTTCATTAAAAGGAGGCCAATTATATTTTGCTCTGTTGCTGCACATATTGCCAGTGAACATCCTTCTCCTTCACAGCCATGAGCTCCTCTGTGTGCCGAATGTGAAGGACTGCTCAGAGCAGCATAACTACTCACCGGTGATGGTTACAAGACTGAAAACCGCAGCATCCTGCGCTCACTTAACAAGACAGCCGGGTTTTACACTCTGTTCCTTAAGTGCTGGGTACTGACGTCCTCCTGGCTATCACCCCACTGAAAAAGGTTTTCATTAACAGTATAAAATAAAAAGCACTAAAGCTCTTCTTTGTGATGAGCTCCAATCTACAGCTGACCTTGCAGAGCTGTGTCCCCCAGCCTTGCTCGTCAGCCCTGCTCTCGGGCAGTCCATGTTGCTCCTTTCCCAGGCCAAGACAACGCTCTGTGTGTGGCAGAGGAGCATCTGGCACAATGTGTGATGGCAGAAAATGTCCCCTTCTAGTAGTGTGGCACTCCACCATGTGGCACAGTCACTGCTTCATTATTCTGTTAAAAAGGGAGATAGGAAGGTGTACAAATTTTGTCATTTCAGAGTAAGCGTTGAAATATTTGAATTCCTCCTCCATGCCTTTAAATTTGGAAAGCTAAATATAAGGAGGGAAAAAGTGAGGGGGGACTATAAATAAGAAATGAGTATGTGGAATAAATCTAAATCCAATCCATGGTACTTGTCACACCACCCCATCAAACTCCACTCGTGCCTCACCAGCAGGACGTGGCTGCAGGGAGTGCCGCGTTGCTGCCTGGACTGTTGGCTTCTTTAGTGGTTGTTGGGAATGATGGTTCAGCATCAAAATCAGGCTCTTGTAGAAGTTCAAGCAACCCTGGAAACGATGGGCAATTGCTTCTAATAAGGACACAAGCTAATGAAATATAAAAGAAGTCTAATAATTGCACTCCAATGAAAGCGTTAGCAATCATCCTTGCACGTCTGATATCCCAAACATGCCCCCATGTGCCTGGTACATATGTTTATGGTACAACACTCACACCTCCTGACTTTCCTACACAGGTGCTTTCCAGACTTAAGCATGCATGTAAATATGAATATTGTGTTCAATTTAGCACACAAATCGCTAAATTAGATGCACAGGCAGCTTCTACTCCTTCACAAGAGCTTTTTCTAATGGATATTTCATATTGCAGCAGTCATTTTTAATAACTGAAAATGTTCTTAGGAAAGTTTTAGAGTTTTCGAAGCCTGGATTACAGCTTGAGCCTGCAAGATGTTGAATTCATAGGATTTGATTCAGCAAAGCATTTCTAGGACTACCCACATGCTTAGAAGTACAGAGTTACTTGGCGTTGCTTTGCTGCATTGATTAGTGAGATGTTGTGGTTTGAACCCACAGTGGGGACAGGAGGCCGGGTAAGAGGGAAGAGGAAGGCCACCCACCACTGACAACCAGCCATCAGCGCCAAAATTGCATTAAAATAGTCTGGCTTCCTACGTGATAGAAATAGTGCCATAATCTTAAAGTATCTGTTTCTATGACAGGAGGCTTGAGTAGGTTAAATAACGTAGCTGCTTAATGTTAGAAGACTTCTGAAGCCATAAAGAACTACTTATCCAATGTAGCATTTTTTGCTCTTGGGGACAGGTTAACAAAGGTGTAGCTTTTCCAGAGGATTTTCATAGATATAGCTGAACAAAAACCCTTTTTATTGAAAATGTTATCTGTATTAACAAAGTTTTATGATCTAAAAAGCTTGTTTTGAGTTTCTGCTAGACAAAGAGCCTTAGCATCAGCTCCTGCAGTACGGACAGCTGAGGATCTGGGTCATTGTTCCCAGAATTAATTGATACGACCTGGTGGGAAGGTATGAAAATCATCTTGTCAGATCTTTGCCAGGTCATTCTCAGCTGCTTGCAGACTCATTATGGGCCCACGCAACTGGAGGCGTGAGTCGGGCTGGCCCGAATCACTGAAAATGTCAAAGAAACTGCGTGGTGAGGAGCTCCCAGTGGTGGTCCTGGAATAAGAGGCTACGACCAAGAGTTGTGCTACCATGTACATGGAGCCAGGACTAGAAACCCTATGAGGATAAATTCCTTACTAATTGAAAGGCAGCATTACCCTGTGGATCACAACGGACAAATGTAAACTCATTTCATTTTTTTAAAAGAGTTTTATTAAGTATATTAAAGCTTCCAGAAGGCATATTGGAAAACGTTCAGGACCTTCTATCAATGCCTTTTTTGGACAAATGTAAACTCATTTCATTTTTTTAGAAGAGTTTTATTAAGTATATTAAAGCTTTATTAAGTATATTAGAAGGCATATTGGAAAATGTTCAGGACCTTCTATCAATGCCTTTTTAACTGAAATACCATAGATATATTTGACAGAAATAAAGAATATTAAAAACACAGCAACAAAAGCCTAAGTATATTGTATAGATTTTATTTTTCAGAGAAAATGCAAGATACTACATAAGGATAAAATTTAAGTCCTACTGAAGTCAATGGCCAAAGACCATTATTCTTTAGCGGAACAAATGATTTCACAGAAAAGGGTTTGTACAAGATATGAGTGATGTATATTTAAGAGTATAGTATATTTATGGAAGTATTTTTACAAGCCATTCTTCATAGTGTGTATACAAGTGATAATTAAATACAGTGACAAAGTCTTCGGTGACAAAGTCGTGAGTGACAAAGTCTTCGGTACAAAGTCGTGAAAAAAACTTTGATCACATAAGGGTGCCAAGAAGCAAAGAAAGAGGAGACCTAGCCTACGGACTGGTATTAGCTTCGGATTTGGGTGATCTGCCTCAAAAGTCCTCATTTTTATCCAGTCACTTGGAGCTAAATCCACAAAAGGCTGATGATTCAACTGCATGATGCCATGCTCAGCATCCATGGCTCTTGAGCAACAGCGGCTTCTTACAAAATCAGTGCTTGCTGTCAGAGTCCAGAACTTCCCAGCTCAAAATTATCACCACTGGATGAGAGCCTCCTACGCAGCCTCAGCTCCAGCCCTGCATCACTGACCCCATGCAACAGGATGGCGTGAGGCCACCAGGTATTGCAGCGCTAGCAACAGGGAGGTGCCTAACCCGGCCCAAACAAGGGGGGGCAGCCGTGTTTGGATTCCCTCCAGGATGGATGCAACCTAACCAGGTTAAAAAAAAAAAAAAATGGCACAAGGTCGCAGCTCTAAGACGGTGTTTAAAAATTGTTAATCCTGAGTAGTATGAAGCACAAAGTAAGCAGGCAGCACTGCAGAGAGGGCTGTGGTTTAATGCACGACTATCCATGGTATTCCCTGTTTTCGAGCAGGGGGATACCTGCGCTCAGCAAGGGCTTTCAGGCACCTAACTCAGGGCAGTGGATCCCATTCCAGCCATGGCATGCCTAAGCTTTATTCACTGAAGCAATGATGCCCATAGCTCCTCTGTGCTTCAGTTCTTCATTTATACAATTAATTAATAGTAACAACACTTACTGCCTCACCAGGGTATTGTAAAGAAAAAGCACGCTAAAAATGGTAAGGCACTCAGAGATTGGATAAGAAGGACTGTGTAACCTCCTAGGGAAAATTTTAAAGAATTTGCACTGTTCGAACGTAGATCAAAGTTTAAGCCCTTTAAGACTAAGTTTCTGCCCCCCAAGACAAAGGACCTGGCAGAAGGACTCCTGTAGCATGTTGGCCTTGTGCTGGCCCCCCGCATAATGCCACCTTTCTCAAGGCATTTTGCTAACTGCAGAGGTCCCTCAGAAAGTCCCTGGTCAAGCCATGAGGAGCCACCTCAAGTTAGTCCCTTCCTAGCATGCTCCGGCCACAAGGACAGGCTGCCTTGCTGCCACTTCACACACAGGCATGTACTGCCCTCATGCTGTTCAAGCAGCGCTCTCGTGTTGTATTTAAGACGAGTATAAGGTCTATTTTACATTTCCATGAGACAGAGGTGCAAGTCACAGTGCAGCTGCCAGTGGAAGGCGGCACCAAATCCCTGGGATAATTCTGACACTGCAGTCAGAGAGAGTCTGAGTTTTGACTGCATGGTGAGAAGATCTAGCCACCACAGTACTCAATGCAAAGCCCGTTCAGGCTGCTGGAAGGGCTCTGCATTGATTCTGATGGCCACTGGCCTTTTCACTGAGTAGAGCTGTAGTACACGGAATAAAAGTGGGGTGTCAGTTGTACTCTTACTCAGCCCCTCCAGGAAATGGAAATATCTGAAGACAAATGTTGCAGGACCTTTGGTATGCAAATGGATACTGCACGGTGTGTCCCAGCACTTTATAAGAAACTAGACTTATTTCTGTTCTAGTCTTCTCCTACAACAAAGAGGAGGATGCACATGGCACAGCACAGGTCAAAATTTAAAAACCTAGTGTGATTTCACATCTAGTGTCAACTTAAGCAACCCAGAAGTAATTTCCCATTCAGCCACAAGAACAGGTTTAAACTTCATTTGTGCCATTCACTTCCTTCTTTAGTCCTTCCCGTTCCTCTCTCAAAGGTTCCAGCTCAGGCCCATCCCGTACGATTTCTTTGTTCCAGTTATTTCTGCCTTCATTTTCTGTCCTTACAGATTTAGGGTCCTCCTCTTTTGCCTTTCGTTCCTTCTCCTCCTTGGCAAGCATACGATAATTATAATAATTCATGATGAACAGGAAGGTTCCTGCCAGGACCATCACAGCTCCACATTTAATGAACATATATTTATAGTCCCCAAAGGTATCGATAAGAGTTCCTGTAAAACATATATTTAAAGAAAAAAAAACAAATTTAGAGAGGAAGGCAAGAATATTGTGTTTTCAGATACTAAATATAAAGGGACCTTGTGGCTTTAGAATAAAATAAGACATTCTCTGGACTTCTGGTCTCTTCCACAAATACTCTGATCCTGCAAATACTTCACACGTGTTCCACTATATAGCCTGTGGGTAGTTAATGCTGATACAGGTAATACTACCAATAATTTGTACAGTTAAGTAGAAGGGGACAGAGAACCTACATTGCAAAGTCTGGACTTTTCATGCACACCTATTTTTTCCATGCAGAAACCAAGTCCTCTGATCACAGATCCTGCAGACAGTTTTTCCATTGACTCCAATGATCACCTACAAGGATGTCCATTTGACTTTGTAGTCCTCAGGCTGCCAAAAAAAGCGGCAGCTTTCGGGAAGACCTTCGTGAGATGGCACCTGGCCACTGGGTCTTGTCTCAGACGACAAAGACCCTCCAATTTATTCCACCATGGGTCATTCACCAGCATTAGAGGTGACTCAGCTTTTGGTCACAGCTGCCCTTTCTGCATTTATACTCTTGATCTAAAGATGAAAGGGCACTGCGTGGAACTGGAAAACATTAGTTCCAGGGAAAGCAAAGATGATGCTGTCAATGTCAGATAATTTCAATGCCAAGACAAATGTGACAGGTTCCTCTCAAAGGTTAATGCCTCTGTTACGGAGTTACAGAGTAATTGAAGGGAGACGGCTTAATTGAAATGTCAGTGTTCTCCATTATGTCAAAATGTAATGCAAATCTTATTGGGATTATGATCCTGAGCATTAATTCCCATTTACTGGCGCAACACAGACCATTCTTAACATCCCAAATCCTAATTAAAGTAAGACCCGCTCCTAACCTGGCCTTCACAGTACAGATAGTCCTCCTTGAAACTGGCCCATCATCCATTAGCTCTCTGACTTTTTGGAGTATGTTCTCCTCCTTAAAAAGAGGGACCTTCAATTACTTCCTGCCTGACCCCTAATGTTGAAAAGCTGATGATTAATTATCCCACTGCATTACACTAACAAGGGATTTTATGGCCACCAAATAGATTTCTTGATCACAAAAATAATAATTTTTAACTGGTTTTGGTCAACGGTTCTTCCTGAATCATTCCTAGATGTCTTGGTACACCATTTTCAATGCACTGTGTTTTTCATGTTACTGATGAAACATCAACCAAATGCTAATTGCAACAATTTTTCCTTTTCTGCTAATCAGGATGACCTAGAGGTCTCCTAAATAGGTTTCAATGAGAGTTTTAATGAGTATTGGAAAATTCAACAGTAGGATAGTCTTGCCTCTTTTCCTTTGAGAATAAGATAAAGTCATAAAACACACTGGGAACAATTTACTTAGTTCATTAAAGCAGAACACTGCAGTAGGTTATTAAAATGGCAAAGAACCAATAAATTTGCTGCTTATTAAAATGGTGGGGAAAACCCTACAAAACTAATATTACTGATTATTACATAGAACTAGTTTAGCCTCATTAGCAGTCTCCGGTCATTCATAACTTAATCTTCCACGCAGAAAATTACATAATTCAGAAAATGGTCATTTTAAAATTGTATTTTCTTTTGTTTGTCATTAATTAAATAATGAATCTCTAAGACAGCAAGAGAATACAGCTGCTTCTGTCACACTGTATGAGTTACATAGTAATATGAAGAATTAAATGGCTCTGCAAGATGTGTCATACTGAGTATCAGCCAGATCTCAGTTTTGAATCCAGGAAATCGGTTTAAACTGCCTTCTTTCTGTGCATTCTTTAAATTTATTATGATACTGTCATATCAAAAGAATTAGCAGTGTTTAACTTTTATACATCCAAATACAGACAGCACACACAACCTAATTAAACATTGTAGCATACTTAAAGGTGACCAGTTTCCAAACCAGTTATTCAAGCTTGCATACAGGTGAAACGCAAACTGCAGGACAGGGCACATAGATAGAATGGTATCTATACGCTGAGAGGATGTCACCTATAAAGTCATTTAATTAATAGCCAACTCAGATTTGGTAAGGACTGTACTTGAGCCAAATGCCAGATTCAAATATGGTGTCTTCCAGACATGGTGTGCTCCTTGTAGAAAAAGAAGTGAGCACACGCTATAGAGGAAAAGAAGCGGAGGCTGTTATAATCACAGGAGATCACTGCTCCCACTTATCTTCAGATGACTGTAAGCCCTGTTGGAGGTTCAATATTGTCAGCATGGACATTTGAGGGTCTCTGTCTTTTGATATTTCAAACCATGCCATCCAAAATAAACCTTTTTTAATTTTTGAAACAGCCTTAAATCTCTCAGATGCACTGAGATGACTGAAATCCATAAGTGGAAGTACTCAGAGCCTTAGAGACAAATAGCAAATACTAGGTTTGAGTCGACAAGAGGATTTCATAGAACTGTTGTGTTTTACTGTGCTTAAATTGTGGTGGACTCCAGCCTTTTGCAACAGGAGGAGTTGTCTGAAGTGCAAGGTTCTTGGTGTTGCATGAAGACCTGCTCTGCAAGTTCAGTTCAAGTGTTTGAAGAAGGGATCAGGGACTAAAAGATCATTCTACGAACTCTTGACTTCAACTGGAGGACTACACAGAAAGGCGTAAAGAAGAAATGCTGGTCGAGACACCTAGGACCTGCCTTCCCTGTCCAATTACTAGTGGAAAAACGGTGGGTGGGAAGCAAAGAAAACACATTTAGATTCATTTCTTACAAACTCTGCTTGCAAGAGGCTAAATGTAAGTGACAACCCAGTAGAAACAGAGGAGGAAAACACACTCACCTCCAATAGGTGGTCCCAGCAATATCGTGCAGCACTCCGCAATGGTGACCAGGCCAACAGCACTTGTGAACCGGGCAGCTCCCACGAGGTCCATGAGCGTTTCAAAGAGCATGGCACAAACCATGCCGAAGGCCAAGCCAAAAAACACGGAGTAAACGACGAGCCCCGTGTAGCCGGAAGCCAGCGGGCACAGAAGGTGGCAGGCGCCGTTGAAAGCAATGGAGAAGCTGAAAAAGTATTGAATCCGTGGCCTCACCCACTTGCTGTTTGCAATGATGCCAGTGGTAGGTCGGGCAATCATATCCACAATAGCAAGGATCGAAAGGAGGAAAGCAGCTGAATATTCATCAATGCCGATGTGCTTTGCATAGGGTGCCAGAAAAACAATGGGGGCAAAAAATCCCAGGAACATGAGCACGTTTCCGATCAGATAAATCAAGAACCCTCTGTGCTTAAAGAGCGAAAAATCAAGGTACTGGTTGATTTTTTCACAACAGTCCTTTCCTCCTTCCTCTTCCGTCGTGGTCTCCATGGGGATGTTCATGGGACTACTCATTTCCATGGCATCCTTAGTGACCTCTTCTTTCAGAGCATCCTTCCCTTCCTCAGTCGCCTGGGTTTTGACTGATGCTGTGGCTGCCCCCATGGGTCTGAAGAGGGCTCCTGCCACACAGCAGTTTAATAAAATTGCCCCAAGAATTAAAAAGCTGCCCCTCCAGCCAAAATTGTCAAAAAGGAACTGATTGAGAGGAGCCAGGGTGCAAAGCATCACGGGGCTCCCCGCCATAGCAAGGCCGTTCGCGATGGGTCTTCTCTTTAAAAAGTATTTCCCAATGATTATCACCGATGGCTGGAGGTTGAGTGCAAGGCCGAATCCTGGAACAGAGAAAAATATTTGAGATACACAAAAGAAGATTTGAGACCCGTTTATCCTCAGCTCATTGTTTTAGGCAAATTCATGGACAATTGGGTCTGTTGGTGGCTCTTCAACATGATAGTCTGGATGCAAACTTTGCTCAAGATATCCCTAATCTTCTGGCTGCTGCATTTGGGTAACCAGACCCCAGAAAGACACTTCTGGTCAGAGAACACTCCTTCCTTTTGCACTGCAAATCTCTTGGCTGGCAAACCTAGCACAAAGAGTTTGCTTCAGAATAAATTGAAACTATACCCTCAACGAATGCTGGCTGGTTTTGTCCAGAGACAGCAGCCTTGTTGGAGAAGAGGATGGATCTATTAAAAAAATTGACAACTCCCAGTTTGAGGAAGGTTGTTCTGGCTTGGACAGTGCTAACCACCAAAGCGCATCCTTCTCACGTGCGGCTGAGGCTGGCACCGCCTTCCATGGGTGGTGGGCACCCAACACTGTTGCCGGGCAGACAGACCTGCACAGAAAATAACATCACCCATCTCAGCCGCTGCTGGTGTGAGCAATTCAGGTCTGATGCAAAAGATTAAGAGGTCTGCAAGTACACAGCAAAACAGCTACTGAGGATGCTAATTAAAGAGGACCCTAGAGTATTTCTTTTAATTAAAATTTATTTTTATTGCATTTGGATATATAAATGGTGTTATAAATCTGCATTGCTAATTCAGTTAGCCAGCTTCTCTTGCACAGGTGAAATCTGAAGGCAGAGATACCAAATGCTGTGATGGTCTCAACTTTCTGTGGTTCTGTATGAGAGCATTAGCATAAAACAATATCTTCTTTTCAAACATTTCTATGATGTGCAGTATTTCCTTAAAAAGTTAAATTTTTTCCAGAACTCCATCAAAATGACATTTAAAAATCATGCCACATATTTTCCACCCTATCATCCAAGAAAGAATGAGCCACATTAGAACAAAGCAGAAATGTAATCCTTGAAGTGATTATACCAGAGAACATGAATCCTGAAAATAGGGTCATGCAGATTTTTTCTTGTTCATTAGTTGATATAATTAGTTTGTTTAACTGTGCGGTACATAATTAGGCATATTGCTTTACAGAAGAGAATTTAGAAAGGTCAAAGTCCTCAAAATTAATTAAGGAACACTATCATTAGTCGCTGATAGAGTAGAATCCAACTGATGCAGCAGAATTCAACTGATGTTGGATAGCTTCAGTTTGAACGGTCATACAAAATTATGATATTTGCCAAGTATAACATTCTTTTTTTTTAATTACTTGGAAGTTTACAACATTAAAAATAAATTGAAATGGCAACATATTAAAATTAGTCTTGATATGAAACACATTCTCAGCATGAACTTTTCTAGATAGTCCATATATTTGGTAGGGCATGTCTTTGGGAATTACAGCCTGCTCATAATGCATAAGGGGCCAAATTCATCCCCGTGAGAGGGCTGACCTGAGAACTATGGAGGCAAAACACAGCCTTGGTTAGAGAACACCACTGATGGTGCTCAGATATAGGAATGCATCTTCTTTCACCTGAGAAGATGCAACACAGTGGATTAGAGTTTGCTTTAACTCTGTATTTCCCAGGCTGGTAGGTAAGGGCAGAAATTGAACCATCATTTCCACAGAATCATTTTTGGTAGGGACCTACCACATGGCATGTGGAGAAGGAAAATCAGACTGTATGCCAGCTACCCACTTAACCAATAATCAACTCAAATTTTTTATTACGTGAACATTAATTTGCCAGTCAGACAAATCTAATTTAATATTACCTCATGCTCTTCCCATTAATTAAATTTGGAGAGTTTCAAATTGACTGACTGGAATTTCAATTTACTTTAAGCTTTTGGCTGACTTTAGTTGGAAATATTTATATCCATTTTATTCCAGTTTTCAGAAACTACAGCAGCTTTTCCATGGCTGAAATTGTTACTCAAATAACCACATTTTCTCCCCAAGGATATGACAGAGAGACCTATCAGTGGTGTTGCATGAACAGAAGCAAGCCCGTGCCAGAGGAAGCATCCTTCCCTAGATTAAATACATCTCCCTCATATTAGAAGGAAATGAGTGGTGCTTCAGGAGTGAGCTGTGTAACTATTGATCTTGTTCTTACTTTATTAGCAAGGGAAGATCCTACAAGGTATTTCAATGCTCAACATTAACAGCTGAGGCAAAGACTCCAGTCTCATTAGTCAACATGCTTCAGCTTCACCCCAGATCCCATTTTATTTTGTGGCGGTCTAATCGGTACGGATCGAACTAAACTCTGACCAGTCGTTATTGCCTTGTATTTAGCTTTGAAATTTGCTGCTACTACCTCAGACTTGACGAAGAGGTTGCATGCCTAAACACCTATTTAATGCACCCAGGCTGGCATCTATCCAGATCAACAGCTTGCAAACCCCATTTCTTTTTCTAAGAGCTATAGGGAAACAAGTGAGGAAGAGAACATGGGTTTTACAGAGCACGCAAAGTGCCTCGTGCAGCCCACAACTCGGCGCCATCAAGGATCGAGCTGCTTCAGAGCTGCCTCCGACAGCAGAGCCCGGCCCCTGCTCTGCATGCAAATGGAAAAAGACATAATCAAGAAAGCAATTGAGATTGCCGTGTCTAATCCCTCCACTGTAAACAAGATACTTCCCGCTCTGCTCCTCTGAAGAGATTTCTATTAATATGCCAAAGGCACAGGATTGTAGCAGGGACCTCCGAGTACTAACTATCTCATTTTTATCTCCATCCCTGCAAATTACATGAACACGGTCTTTTACATCAGTCTGTTTCCTTTTCAGGAGAGTGTGATGTTTACAAGTTGCTTTACAGTCATTGCAAATCGCCTTTACAGAAGTCTCTCTCCTCGTACAGTAACGTTGTCTCAGCCCCGTGATGAGCAGGCAGCTTCATAATTGCCCTTGAATGCTTCCATGTTAGGCCTGACCAGCGAAAGCGCTGCAAGCGTAATTAGAGGCATCAAGCACGTTAGCAGGATTACAAGCATCTTCCCTTCTCTGTCAAATTAATACTCCTTCCCCAGCACACACGCACCATGCCTGGAAATGATGGGTTATTAGCTAAGACCTCATCCATACAGCTGCCCTCATTCAGCAAGCAGGAGGGAAAGACGTACACAACCCCAAATGTGCTTTGCTCTGAGGAAACATCACGGCATTAAAGACGAGGGAGACACGGGGGCAGCTTTGCCCCTGTACCCTGTCACTGGCACGAGGGTTACATGTGTGCATTGAGCACAGCTCATACTATCAACTCTCTGGGATGGGCAACAGACCAGATTTGGACCAAAAAAGAGCAGGGTCTTCATAAATCCTAGGCCCATTGGGGTTAGGCACAAAATTCCCTCCTGGCACATTTTTAGACAAGTACCTTTGAAAATAGGAGTTGGTGCCTTCCTACAGCACTGTTCCTTGCCTGAGCCCTTCTGCTCACCAAAATGCATATATTTTTAGCAAAGGATTTATGGTTTTCTTGTGCTAATCCAGCATTATCAACTTGCTAGAGGACATTTGTTTAGCAGGGAATGATGCAAGCTCATGCATCAATAAATATTGAATTTATCCATGGGAGACATTGGTTATTTTTATTTCTCATCGCTTTGTTTCTAGAGTCTCTTTCAAGGAATCTGCAAGATTTATGCACTCAGTAATACACAATCTCATCTAACTATAGTGACTCTCCTTAGAAAGAGTAAGGTTTAAGAGAGGGAATCCTACATGGGGATTTATTCACTACTGTACAGATCTAATAAAGCAATATTGGTGTAGGAGAACAGGGTGACAAACTTTCTGTCCCCATTTACTTTGCTAGTGGCTGGTTTTATTGATTTTAAATATTGAGCTCGCACTTTTCGTGTTCAGAAAGCAGCAACACTTAATGCAGCTGCAGAGAGATAGGGAACATTCATAAAAACACACACCTTGCAACCTCAGAACCCAATTTTGAACTCCTTGTGTCACATTTTCAGGCAGATGTCCTAGCTGCACTGGAAGAAACATTGGCTGTACCTTAGCCAAAATAATCAAACAAAAATGCTTGCAATTAAGTATCTATACTCACACAGGTGGAGAACTCCAATCTATCTACCTTTAAAAGCAATAACCCAGCACCTGCAGGCTTTAAAGATGCTGGACTGAGCCTATGCCTTCTCCCGTTTGAGTTTCCAATATGGAAATTCGTATTTCAATACATAAAATTCAAATCGTAACTTCAATAAGGAAATACAGGTTTATTTTTTTCTCAATATGGAGAATATTGCACATTTTCAATCAACTCTAGTGGTTATTATTTTCAGATAAAGGACCTCCTAACTTCACAAGCAAGCAAAGGGCAAGTAAACCAAAGCAAATCCCTGAAATCTCATTTCATATATCTCATAGAGGGAAGATGTGCAGTAATATAGGAACACAGGTGCTTTCTTCATAGTCGCACTTGTATCTCAAAGGGCTTGCCTTGCCCAGGGCAGAGCGCAGTCAACCTGCGTTCACTTCATCGGGAGCTGAGGGCACTGATGGCCATCCTCACCGCTGCCTCTGGCCGAGAGCGCTCATCTGCAAAGAGCACATCCCCTGCTAAAATCCCACACGCGATGTTCAGCCAGGAACACGGTGCTTAGCAGGGGATATGCTCTTTGCTAAAGCCCATCTGGAGCAGCTGACAAGCAAGGGCCCCTGTCCCACCAGCTTTTTATCTCACCAGGTTCTCACTGTGTTTGGCTGAGGTGTCCAAGGGTGGGTGTCTAAGCCAACAGAAGAGAACCTCAAGTGCGGGTGGAAAGGAGATGCTTTCTTCTTACCTGTGATGAAGCCCACGCAGATATAGAGCTGCAGGATGCTGGTGCAGAAGGCAGCTGAGACCATCCCAATGCCACACAGCAGGCCTCCAAATATAACCACAGGTCGGCTGCCATAGCGGTTTACTAAAATGAGTAAAGAGTGCAAAATGGTCCTTGAGGTAGGTATCTTCTGACAGAAGGGCATGTTTGACACAAAGCAGGTAAAACTCTGCAATATTAGTGCCCCTGAGGTGCTGCTGCCAGCTTCTAGGGTGACTTCAGGAAGAAAATGGAAAAAGAGAGAAAGATGATCTGCACTGTGTGGAGATGACAGCATGTCCCATGTCACACAATGGCTGTGTAGTCGGTGACAGCTCCTGCCTCCAGGACTTTAAACTGTCACCAGAGAAGGCAAACAGCAACAACAAATCAGGTGAACACATGATTCCAACACAGGAGCTTCTTGATTTATTATAATGCTAAACCATACACACAAAGCACTGGTTCATATTACAAGGCTCACATCATGAACACTGTTGCATTTTTAATGCCTCTATTTAATGCAATTCCGATACTGCTGACCAGGACTGAAGCTTCAGCAGAACAGTTGTTAATTAAATCTTAATAGCAGTCTATGTAGGTAGAAACAGTTTGGGATGATGGATTAGCCCAAGCTCAAAAGAACCAGTTTGGTCTTGCATTTATGTAAAAGAGGTGGTTCAGGGAACTGCAGAATTATGAAAGAGGGAAATAGCTTAACAAAGACTGTGCACACTGAAAGGAAGCCTTTAAATCTGAGGAAGTGGAACATGCCAGCGTCTTTGGGCGGAGAAGGAAAGAAGGGAGGTCTTGTGTATAGTAGTCTCAACTAGCTGGAGGACCAGTAAAAATCAGAATCATGGAATAATATACGTTAGAGGGACTTCGAAGGTCTCAGGACCAACCTCCTGCTCAAAGCAAAGCCAGCTCCGAAGTTAGATCAGGCTTAGAAGTCAGAACGAGAGAAAGCAAACTGAGCAGGAAAGAGCGGTGCAGAAGTGAAGCTATGAGATAAAAGAAAAAGACTCAAAAACCCTGAACCAAAATGCTGCAAAAATGATGCTGGAAATGAGGCAGGGGGATACAGGCAGCATTTAGTATCTTATCTTACCTGACTACTTCTGGTGCTACTCAGCACACAGCAATGGTGTTTCGGAGCCCCGTGTGCCTGTTTGCCTTCATTCCTGCCATTACAAACAGCCCACACCGTCCACATATATACCACTGGAAATGGGTATTTTAAGCTTATAGGCATCTCTGAAGAGTTTGACTGTGGGATCTACCTCACCGCAGAGCCATTTGGTAGGACATTTACTTCTGCTTAAATAATCTCAGCCAGAAATAGTGCCAGAGCTCTTTCCAGACCCTGCAAACCACGGCACACTTGAGCACAGGAGCTGGACCCAAAAACCCCAATATCCCCTCAGCATAGCTGACAGCATCCAAACAAGTTCTCAGCTGTTATAATGTGCAAGAATAAAAACCAGTAGGTATGACTGGTTTAATCTAGGGAATGAAGCCCATTGTTACACCTGTAACATGTAAAATCCTTTCCACTAGATGTCTAAGGTCAAAACACTCATAAATGAAATACACACAAGCACAGTCTTAACAGCATCCCTGTAAGCTGGTCGCATCGAATGCACCATTCAGTTAAAATTTCTGTGAATGTATAATTACGTGAAGAGTTTTTTCTCCTAATCCTGTAACCGGATTCAATGCATGCCCCCTTTTGCTGCACAGAGCACAACAGAATTCAGTGAGAAGTTCTGGGGAAAAGAGATATGTCAGATCAGCACAGCAGGAAAGGGACTCCTTTCTCACTGAGTCTCCCCTGGTCAGGGCTTGGACTTGCATCATGCTTGAGCTGGTCTCAGCGTGTCCTGTAATTCAACAGATCGAGCCAGTGTTCCTCAGAAAAGCACCAACACATTCCTCTGCAGCCTAAGGGCACGCAACTCTTCCATTTTTCAATTTTCCACATGTCCGCGTTTCTCCAGAATCAATCTAATTACTCAACTAAGAAAACGTGGTTTCAATTACCTTCTCCCGCTGGAAGAGGGCTTTCACATTAGTCCTAAGACTACAGGATGTTGTACCATGCAGCAGAGCATTTAAAGCCCACAAGATTCCTGCTAAGGCCCCTCTCCTGCTCTGACTCAGGGCAGCTCCTGGGGAGAGAAGACCCTGCTATAAGAAGTAAAACAAAATGCTCATATATGTCCCACTCTTGCAGCATCCAGTTGGGAGAGGGCAAATATGGATCCATGTCCCTCTCACTCCAGTCCATAAGCTGTTGTATTGGCTTCACCTATCAGCAAGGATGGGTTTGGACCACGACAGCAGATGATGAACTGGAAAGGGCTGAGGGTGAGACACATTCTGCTCTGCTTCCCAGCTATGGGGACAAGCTGGGTTAGAGGCTAGAGCAGATGAAAGCAAAAGTTCGTATCCCAACCACTGGCTTTACAAATGAGAGCACCCTTCCTGCGCCCCTGGGGCACCCTCCATGAACTTGCAGTGTCCTCAACCACATCCCAACTTCCCAGCGATCTCTTGTTAAGCCACGAGACTGCAATTGCTCCCTGTTCTTGTCTTGTGTGATCTCTCAGCAATGCTTTACAGCAGGTCTGCGTGACCTTCAGCAAACAGCCTTCATCTGCTGCACCCAGCGTTATCAGTTTTACAGGGGGATAACCAGTCCCGCTTGTTTGCAGTCTGGGTGGGAGAGCTGTGGTCTCAAAGGCGCTATCTGCCTGGGCTGGGCTGAGCTCTCAGGGAACTTTGATGAACTTCAGAAGCAACATGAACCTTTCTCCTTCACACCTTGAAACCTTAAGTCCAGGTCCTGCGAGCCTGCTTTGCTAAAGAAGCACTGCGTACAGGATCACAGCACACACTTGTGAGTGACAGCATTTGATCTCCCTGACCAGCCTCACTCACATAGGACTGAGGATCGGAAACCTCTAAGATGTTAAATGCAGACAGTTAGAGAAGAGAACAGGAGCACAGCATCTGGACTAAACCTTTCCAGCCACTGGAGAATCCACAGCGAAGGCCATGATGAGCACTCAACCTGCAGGCAAAGCATCAGCTAGACCTACACTTTATGAGACACCAGAGAATCCAACCCAAGGCCTCAAAACAGTTGGGAAACCAAACTTCCCTGAGCTGCTGCTCATAGGCCGAAGCTTTTGTAATAGTCCTGAGCAGACCTTTCAAGTGCACTGAAGCAAATGCAAAATCACATCCCCAAAATTACTTCCACTTAAGTCATTTGGACCTACAGAAACGTCCATAGGCTTTAATGGAGCAGCTTTTCAAAAGCTATCCCATCTCTCGGCAGAAACCGGTGCACGCAACATGTCACATAGCTGTGCACACTTCAGCACGCAAACCCTGCCAACTTGGGCAGGCGCACGAAGCACAGACACGGCCACCTTCACCCTGCCCAGATGTCTTCAGAGATCAGCATCACACCCAACAGATCTAAACGCACCTCTCCTGCCCTGCTTTGCCACATGCTACCCATAGTGTACCCATAGGGGGCTGATGAGCCATCAAGCATTAGATAACTTCAACAGCAGTGTTCTGGGGAGCTTCGGAAAACATCAAATAGCTCCAGTCAGGGCAGAGGAATTAAGAAGAAGAGAGCAAGAAAGCCAGCACCACAGTTGTGGGAAATAGGAAACACAATTACTGCTTTGCTTGCAGCTATTGCAAAAATTAAAAGTGTGACAGCCCCTGGAAACATGGTGGAATTGAAAAGCGGGACCTGTCATTTACCAGTTATTCAGCCTGCATGAAAAGAATAAAGATACTGTATATTACCACACAGAAACCAATTACGGTAACGTGTGCAGCTTAGGTCCCAAGGCACGTCTACTTGCTAATACCTGCCTGGTTAAACGTGCAGGAACCACAGGCTCCCTGTCCTGGCATCCAAACTAAATCATCCTTCCTTCCTGCGAGCCAACGGCGGGAGAAGCTAACAGGAGTCGGGGTGATTTTTGCTTCTTAATTTACAGCGTCAGGTGAGGACAGGGCAAGAGAAACAGCTGGCAAAGCTCTAAGAAAGCTGCCATTTACCTTGCAGAAGCAGCCACACGAATGCTGTCAGAGTCCCTGAAAAGTCATGGCAAGGAGCAAAAGCCATCTCAGCTGCTGAGCGTGTCCCCGACGCATGGCTTCTCAGGGACCAGAGCAGCCGGGGCTAGTGTCACCCAGCCAGCACTGTCCCCACAACCCCACCACCATGGCGGCATCGCAGCTTCTAATGAGGAAATTAGAAGTAAAATTTAATCCCCTCCTTGCACCCCAATACACTACAAGGACGAGGCTGACGACACAGGAGTGCCGGTGCCTCGCTGTGGGACGGGATGGCATTTCCTTAGGAAACAAGGCAGCCCCTTCCACAACCCAGCAAGTGGCTTCCTCCCTCCCGCCGAACTTCCAGCTGCGGTGATCATTTATCATCCATCGCAAGGGGATGCCACAGACAGCGGAGGGCACAGCGGGATGCTGAGCCTCATCCTGCTCCTGGCTTTGCCCAGAGCTGTGCCTGTGGCTCTGCACCTCCCCTGGCTTGCAGGGCACTGCTGGGGGACACGGTCTCCAGTGGAGCTACCATCACCCAGAGCAAGGAAAGTCCACTGAGAAATGCCTTGTTTTATACCCCAAGCTCTTGCAGAGCAGCGTGCATATAAAGGGGGTTCTGCCTGCAGTAAAACTCCGCAGTCTGGAGAGCAACAGTTCGCACCAAATATCCCCTAAAGATGCTGCTGGGATCATGGCACTCCTGGAAGACTGATGTAATGTAAAGCACTATCCTCAGCCCATATAAATCATGCTGGTTTAGTGCCTGTCCTGTATAAAGCCTCTCTTTTCTCATACCTGTGGCAGATTTCCATTCATTGTTAGCTGGTACATGAAAGGCCATGTCAAAGAAGCTGATCTTGGTGGCAAGCAAAACACAGGAACTCGCCGGTGGGAAATAATGCAAGCCTTAACTCATTTGTTAGCTTGTCCAATTACTTTTCACCTTGAGTTTTGTGTTTGCAGAAGTGAAAAGGACCCTGAAGAGGAGATTGTAAAACCATAAAGAAAATGTAAAATGCCCTGGACTCTCCTCTCTTCTCCTCCACAAAGCCAGGCCATCTTGTCATTTATGCTTTTTGAGCCGCTGAACTATGATCCAGACAGGATCATAACGCAGAGCTGGCATTTAACAAGAAATACCAATCCAGACTGGCTTAAACTCTTGCAAGTATGACAGTGCTCAAAAAATAGACACCTGAATTGCCTTTCTGTTCTTCTCAATAAGCCTTATGAATTTTTTATGAGCTGCAAAACTTCCAGTGTTGGTGCAAAACACCAATGTATTTTTAAAAAGGCCTAAAACATTCTTCTCTCCCATACCTCTGACCATATATATATATCCCTTATTTGTAAAGTTTGGTTTGTCTTTTTTTTTTTTAACTTAATTTTTTTTAACCGAATACTAACAGAAGCAGTTTTCCCCCTTTTCAGTGGAACCTGGCTTGCATGAATTTCTGCTGAAATATTTCTGTGCTTCTCAGAGAAGCAGCTAAGAGCTGAGACCCTGAAAGCCAGACCTTGTAACCCAGAGGCCTCCATGCAACGTGGGTTTTTTCCAGGTTTCACAAGACTGACCTTCTGACAGTGTAAAGTGGCACGGAGCCATTGCAAACATCATATGTCTGCTGGTAAGACCATTTGATGGCCATGCAGATGATAAAATAGCAACACTTTAAAATAGTCCACTGCATGGACCCCAGTGCTGGCAGATTTGGGACCACCAGTGCCCCCATCGCTGGGGCTGCGACGTGCAGCTCAGCTTTTCCCACTTTTCCAGAGCGACAGGGGCTCTAAAGAGCTGTTACTGTGCAGGGACATTGGTCAGCACCAAAAGAACTGCCCAGATAGTTAATATTTTCCAAACTGCTGTGAAAACACAGATAATACCAAGGAACTCAGCACGACATGACTGGCGTTGACTATGGAGTCACTGGGGACGTAAGAAGGAGCGGAGCATACTCAGCTGGGAGGAAAGGGGGGGAAATCATTTATACTAATAAAACAAAGTCTATTATTACACTAGTAGTAAAACAACGACAGGAGCAGGCCTGCAATTTCCTCAGTAATAATCTCATTCCCTCGGTGGAATAACAACACTGCCTTTGGCCTCGTAATTTATCCACCAGGGTACCAGCCCATCGTAACAGAGCAACCTCCTCATTACCCCGCAAATGGCAGCGAGTGCCCCCGCATTATTAACGCGCTGCCAGAACCCACCAACCTCCCGAGGGGATCAGCGTCAGCAATCAGCACCTGGAAACGCCGCACGGCCCGAAAGGAAGGTGGCCTGAGAAAACACAGGGCACAGTGGCAAAGGCAGGGGGAAGGGATGAGAGGTTAAAACCTGCAGCTTTTCGGTCTTTTGCCTTGCTAGAAGAGAAGTCCAAGGTCAAGGACCTGGGTGGCTCATGCTCTTAAGTATTTGTCACCAGGGCTTGGAGAACTGCTGCTCACCAGCCGACCCATGCTAAACGAGCCCTGCACACTTCTGCTCCAGATCACCAGAGGAGAAGAATTGCTGGTACCTGGTAATAATACAGTGTATTAATAGTCTCAACTGCTTGGTTCAGATGGTTTGTTTTGCACCTGCAATGGTTGAGGAGCCCACACACAACTGGCTCTTCCTCAGGCAGTGCTGCTGGAGACAGGACGGCCATGCCCGCCAGCGCTGGAGGACAAGCAGCAGCGAGCAAACGCCCCAGGTGACAGCTGTGTTATCAAATACCCTCTGCCAGACCCCAAAGGGCAGCTTCCAAAGACCTGTCCACCCCTAAACTGCCCTGCTGCCTTCTGTTAGTATTACTTTGCACTGCACGTAATCATTTTTAAATAAGGAGGCTGACGTCCAGCGTATGCAATAGCAGCTCCAACAGCTAACCAGTCACCAGAAGCTGCCTCTCTTTCTTCCTCGCAGGTGAGGAAAATGGTCTGTACGTTAAAGGGGGCAATGGCTGCAGTTTGAGCTCATCCCCTGCGAGATGCATAAGCCAAGCATGGGAGAGACTGCCTGGACACGTGTTACTCGGTCATCAAACTGGTCGGTCCAGGCTCTGTGGTGCTGAGTCTCCCAGGCAGGATTGGCACCGTATCCAGCTGAGAAGCCGGTGGGTGTAATGATCTGGTGCAGAAATCAAGCCGCGGCAGCCCTCCCTCCCCTGCACCCACCAGGCACAGCCTTGGGAAGCCAGGGACCCTGACCTCCCATCAGAAATATATGCATTTGCCACAGCAGCATCCTGATCTTATTGAAAAACAAAGCAGACAAGGCCCAACCTTCAGAAAGGCAAAGTGTCCTCTTCCTTATCCAGCAATCTTATCTGATCAGTGCTTCAGCATTTCAATTTCCCGATTACACAGCCGACACGCGCTGCTCCTGCGGCGCACGGAGAAGCCACAGGCCAACAGCTCCAAAATTAGGGCTGGAGCCAAGGTCTTTCATGTCACTTCATATTTAGGCAATTAAATAACCGCTCCTGCAAGGGGATGGCGTCGCAGGTGCCGAGCACGCAGCTGCCTGCGCTCAGTGGTTTCCCCGGGCTGCTGGTTCGGATCTCACCCACACAGCAGATCACAGCTGCTGACCTTCAGAAGGTCACAACTTCATGTTTTTTTGAATTTCTTTCCCACAATTTTTTTAGCTAACCTTTTGCTTTGGCAGGACCACAAACTTTTATCCCTTCCGTCATTTGACGCCCAGCTGCAGAACATGAGTTCCCTACGCAGCTGAAACACCTACTCCCTGAGATCAGCAGCCCTTCGTTACCGGTATCAACACACTGCTCTACAAGCAAATTGGCCCCTACCTGGCCATGCTCTCCAAAGGGCTTTGTCCACCTTTTGACCAAAAGACCAGGTAGGCTGGAGAGCCATCCAGGGGCAGAAAAGCTGCAATGCTGCAGGACAGGTTGGCATCAACGCTCTGACCCTCCTTCCTACGGCAGCACACGAAATGCATGCTGTACTGACCGGGGGAAGAAGCTTTCTCATGTTTGAACTTCATTTGGGGGAGTGGATTATAACTTACTCCTGGGCTTAACACCTGCCTGCGAAGCATTAACAACCCCCCAACCAAAACCCTTCACTTTCTTCTTCCTAGTTCTTATTAATCTCGGTTTTTATTAAGTCTATCACATCTCTATTATTGCTGCCTGGTGACCTTGCTAGCTCCAATGAAGGGCGAAATGATAAAGCTTTGTGACCAAGTCCACGAACACAGAAATATTTCACCTAAACCTATAGTGCTATTATTGCTCTTAAGTAGAACAGGGCTATTTAAAAAAATAAAAAATATAAGCACATATGTGGTGACCTTGCAGGGCTTGAGTGCTCTCTGAGAGTCAGGAGAAGTATATGAATCTGCAGCACCATCCATTATGGAAATCAAATCATTCCTCACCCGTCTTTCCTAACAAAATCCACAGTCATAATGGTGCTGCTACCTCGGGGATTGCCCCAGCGTGGGAAGACGTCTTGTTTCAATGACACGGGGAGGCTGACTGACTCTTGGTGGGACTCCAAGAGGTGGTGACAATAAGCAAAAGGATGAAGTCCAGCACTGGGCAGCCGAGCCATGGGTACGCAGGGGGCACCTGCCTGGGCTTGGGCCACGATGGCAGGATGCCGGATATCCGTTGTGGATAAACAGAGATATTCCTGGTGGAAGATCCAGGTGGAAAAGATCCAGGTGGAAAAGCACATGCTCAGGGAAATCCTAGCTTGAGAATTTTTGTTGAAACAATGCTGTAAGCACATAAGTCTGGTGACAGACTTTTTAGTAGGGCCTGTTGTGACAAGACAAGGGGGAATGGTTTTAAACTAAAAGAGGGTAGATTCAGACTAGATATAAGGAAGAAATTTTTTACGATGAGGGTGGTGAAACACTGGCACAGGTTGCCCAGGGAGGTGGTAGATGCCCCATCCCTGGAAACATTCAAGGCCAGGTTGGACGGGGCTCTGAGCAACCTGATCTAGTTGAAGATGTCCCTGCCCACAGCAAGGGTTTGGACTAGATGACCTTTAAAGGTCCCTTCCAACCTAAGCTGTTCTATGATTCTATGAAGCAGAGAGAGCTGACGCGTGATACGTTACTGCAAATATCGCCTGTTCTCCCCGCCTCTCCCTCTCCTCTCTTGTAGCCCTCACTCAGCACTAAGGGCTGATGAAGAAGGTGCTCACGTCATTTCAGACACCCTCAGGTAACTGAGGCATCCCACGGGGTAGTCAGACACAACACAGGACCAGAGGACACAAGTGCTGGATTCCCTGGAAAGACCAGCGAGTGGCCGGCTGCGCACCGCAGATCCGCACTGCATCCCTACCGGCTGAGCATCTCCGAACGCAAACCGTGCCCAGGTACTGACCCTTTTATTCCTCTGCTAAGCCAAGTTATAGAGAATGATGGGAAGCCCATAGTGCAACCACCCAAGTATAACGCACAAGGATAACCCCTTCACTTTTTAGGAGTGAAGCCACTCGTGTGGGAACTCGCAGGCTTGGGGCTCTGGGTTTCTTAAAGAACAAGAAAAAGCCTCAGCACATGCTGCGGTAGCTCATTTCTCAGCAGCAGGGGATGAAAACAGTAACAACGGCAGATGAGCTCAGTATCTGCAAAAGGACACAGGCCTTGCAGAGATTATTTCTTAAACCGGACAACAGCCCCGTTGCTCCAC
>NW_009233915.1:0-720 GCF_000690835.1 Fulmarus glacialis | reverse complement strand
CCCTGCCCAGCCATTTGGGACTCCACACACAGAAAATCTACTGCAAAATGCTGAGCAATGCACAGTTTTGCCAGGCACCCCCATCACCGAGCTTTTAGCAGGTAAAGCCTCCACCAGTCAGGGCAGGTCCTTGACATCAGGCAATGTCTGAGCCAAAACTGGCTTGCAGAGAGCTTGCACCTCCTGAAGCCTGGCCCAGACTCTGTTACCCACTTGCTGCTTATCTTTGAAAAAACCCCACACCTCCCTTCCCGTGCCTCAGTTTCCCATTTTAGTGCTGTGGTACTTCACAACTATTTGCAAGCACTTGGGATGGGTGGAGAGCCCTGGCTGAGGTCTTCTGGAGGCAGAGAAGGTTTTGATGAAGTTTGGACAAGACCAGAAGAGAACATTGGCAGTTTTGATTAAGTTAAAAACTGCAGAATCAAACTCATTATTAATATAGCTTTACGCCACTGCATGTTGTAAGGTGCTTTCTAAACCTGTCACTGCAATTTATCATGTTAGCAGTGTAATAAAATACAGCTATAAAATTTTGGATTAAATGTTCAAGGTCAATGGTCGACTTTCAACTTCCCAATCTCTTCCTTGCTGCTTTAGCAGATGCTCTATTAAGCAGTTACAAGCTCTGGGAGAAAGTTTCTTTGGAGAAAAGACTCAGTTGTGGAGCATCTCCAGAATTAAATCTTCAGACGTTTCATCCAATTACAAACCAATAAA
>NW_009233914.1:0-3664 GCF_000690835.1 Fulmarus glacialis | reverse complement strand
ACACAAACTATTCTATGATTCTATGAATTGTGAAAACTACTAATACTGGTGAAGGGTTTTGGAAAAGGAGCAAAAGAGAAGGAGTTTTTTTCTGAATTAGGTTCCTGGGTGTAATTTCTTTGAAGGAGACTTCGTAATTGAAGTATTACATAAATACTGTACCTTCTGTAAGGGCATACTTGTGTAAGGTGCCCTCATCTACAAAACTGTAACTTGTTTCAGAGATCAGAATAATTCATATATCTGTTTGTCCTCTCCTTTTCATATATGAAACCAGTTCTGTAAAGCTCCTTTTTTTCTTCGTCTTGGTGCTGCCTTCTGCAGGTCACATTAACTAAATTACTTTAAATTGTTCAAAAAATCTCTGGGTTTTTCTGTTCTGTGCCTCACTGAAAGCTTTACAAATGAAGACAGCTAAAGACATAAATAGTGTTTAAAGAGTGCATATCTGAGATTTGCATATGTTCAGAAATTTACCAGTCTTGTTTCCAAGAAAAGTGGGGATGAATCACCCTTCAAAGGGGCTTTTTTCTCTCCCCTGACTGTAGAGGAACTTTAGCTTGGTGTCAGGTGGCTGAAGTTATAGGTAGCATTCAATCTGACCCAAGAAAGAAAAGTGAAACCTGTGCAGATACTGTGTGAAGCGCAGAGGTGGGGACTAAGAGCCTGCCATACCAAGTAGCATGGGGAGGTATGGTAACATTTCACAGGGGTATGCAACCAGTCGACTGGCAAGAGGATGATGTCTTTTTCATCACAGGTAACATTTGAAAGTGGAAGTGATGGGTTATATCTCTTAATCAAGAACATAATTTGTATTTTGTTCCCTGCAGACCATGTCTATGCAGGTAGGTGCAGACAGCTACCTGCTAGCTTTGCCCATTTTCTGGGCATCTGGGGCTCTCTGCACAACTGATGAGATGTGTGCCAGCTCCAGTCCAGAAGCCATTTAAACTCATTTACTCAACTGTGACAAGGTGACTGAGTCCTCTTTAGTGCATATATGAAGGCAGCATGCAGCTGTCTGCACTTCAGAGACTCACAGAGTAGTCTATGTTGGAAGGGACTTCTGGGGATGATGTAGTTAAACCTCTGTGCAAAGCAGGGCCAGATAAATCAAGTTGTTCAAGTCTGTGTCCGGTCAAGTTCTGAATATCTTCAGGGATGGAGATTCCTTAATTTCTCTGAGCAGCAAGTTCCAGTGTTTGGTCACCCTCAGTGGTGGTGAAGAATAGAAATATTCTGCTACGTAGTTGGAATTTCCTTGTTCCAGCTTGTGTCTGTTGCCTCTCCTCCTGTTGCTGTGCACCTTCCAGGGAAGTCTGAGTTTGTCTTGTCTACATCTTCCTATTAGGTAGTTGTAGTCAGCAATAAGATCCCTCCCTGAAGCCTTCTCCTCTTAATGCTGAATAAGCCCAGCTCCCTCAGCCTCTCCTTGGCCGTCCTGTGTTCCAGCTCCCTGACCAGCTAAGTGGCCTTTGCTGGACTTGCTCTGGTATGCTGATGTCTGTCTTGTATTGGTGAACCCAAAACTGGACACAACAGTCCAGAAGTGGTCCCACATGTACTGAATAGAGGGGAAGAATCACTTCCCTGGACCTGCTGGCTAATGCAACCCAGTATGCAGCAAGCTTTTGCTGCAAGGATACCCTGCTGACATATTTAAGTTGCAAATGTTCATCCTGTAGATATCCCTCTATGCACCTAGTTAGAATAGAAGAAACATAGGGAAAAGACATACTGGTATACATACTGAGCTGGAACTAAACACACAATCCTAATGAACAAACCTCTGATGAATCACAACTACACTATACAAAAAAGTCTGAGCAAGGTTGCCACCACACAACTTGCAGTTCTTAGCTCTTACTTAGCAGTACCTTTTTCATGGTCAGCTTTGAAAAGGAATTTCTGATGTTCATTCCAAATTCACCACAAAGAAAGATGAATGGTAGGTGAATGTTTGAACAGCATCCCTTACCTATGGGTGGTAGAAACGTAGTAGGAGGCATTAATGTCTTTATCTTTAGCTTATGCTATTTCTGTTTGCAAACAGCAATTTAAATAACATTCATCACATAAAGGAGGTCCATCGGTAAGAAGAGAGATGATACTAAAAAGACAGAGGACAACTTTTATCCAGTTTGTCCTTTATAATTTTTATACATGTCCTCTACCAATGAAAGACCTTGGCCCCTAAGCAAGCATTTTGGAAATGCCAGCATATAGCACAAAAGGAAAATATATTACTTTCATAGATAACTGCTTAGTAATGAAAGAGCTCTAATTATGTTCAACAACATAGTATATGAAGTGATGAAAGCTAAAGATTCCTGGGGCACTTTTAAATGATGACCACAGAAAATGTTGAGAAACATTAATTTGTGATTTAAGTATTTAACGATTTCTTGAGTATCTTCAAGAAAACAAGGCTATTCTTATCTCTAAGACTGAAGGTTTCCAATTGCAAATATGTAACTACCTGCTCTATTAGGAGGGGGTTGTACATTACGATTTTGGCTACCCTGCTTGCAAGTGGTGATCAAAATATTTCATAGCAGTTCCAGGTTGCAAGAGAGGCAATATCTTTCCATTATTAATAATAAAGTCGTAATGATAAATTGGCTGTAATAGCTATAGGCCTGGCCAAAGCTTCTGATTTACTGGGGCATTGATCACATTATATATGCTGATAAAAATATTGAATTAGGGACTATTCTTATAGAAAAAATTCAAGATCTATATCAGAATTATTCTCATTTAGAAACCAAACTGGAATTGATAGTGACAATTATTCTGGGTTTTAATAGTTTTATATAGGGCTATTCGTAAGTCCAGATTTCATTTAATATCACCTTCTATCTTGTCCTTTGTTAATTGAGGAATGGAATAATCAACTTTATAATAATTGGTGGGCAAACAATATCTTTGGCTTTTGCAAATACATCTGCTATTGGCAAGAATTAGTATCCTGATATGATTAAAAATTTAGAGTTGCAGAAATGTTTTTGTTCTTGTAGTAGGTTTAAAATAAACTCAAAGAATATACATAAGCATTACCTTGTATAAAATATATTGTTATCCTAAATGAGTACTGAAAAATTAAGTGAAGTGAAACTGGTAATATAGGGGAAGGTTCATTTGAAACATATTTGGGAGTCCAAATTGATTCTTGGGAGAGTATAATATATTTGTCACCTTCAATTAAACTGATTTGACGGTTCAATAAACTAAACGAAGCAGCAATTAAAGCACCAGAAACAGAAAGTTCTTAATGATTATCCTCTTTCTGGATTATTTTACAGTTTAACATACTTTGTGTCTATTGGTATCTATGCTGTTATACATATTTACTTGTGAGAAAAACACCCAAAGTGTCATTCATCTATCACAATGGACCTCTGACAAGCTAACGTACAACAGAAACAGTCTAAGAGGTTCCTGGAGTGTGTGGAAGATAACTTCCTGACACAGCTAGTGAGTGAGACAACTAGGGAAAGTGCCCCGCTGGACCTGTTGTTTGCGAACAGAGAAGGACTTGTGGGTGATGTGATGGTTGGAGGCCGACTTGGGCATAGCAATTACAAAATGATAGTTTTTGGTTCTTGGAGAGGTAAGGGGGTGGGGGGCAGAGATGCTACCCTGGACTTCTGGAGGGCAGACT
>NW_009233913.1:0-14732 GCF_000690835.1 Fulmarus glacialis | reverse complement strand
ACACTTTGCAGCTGGATACAACGAACTCGCGGGGGAGGAATTACCACTCTGATTAAACTGTTTTAAATTCCCTGGTGGACAACGTGTTCAGTGTTAAAACAGCCTTTTTTCTTGTTTCACTTACTTCACTTTTAAAACAGAGTTAACTACATTAAGCCTCAATGTAAATGCAGTTTTTCAGAATTAGCAGCCTTCATTCAATTTCGTTTGAGATTCATACCTTCAGTCAGTTCAGATTATTGATGGTGTAAATGAGCTTCACTTAGCCATCAGAAGGACAGCAGTAAGCTGCAGCTGTGGCCCTCTTCTTCCCTCTTTTTAATTGTTTGGGATGACGGATATTCTGAAAATGCAGCATTTTCAATGCCTTTTTTTTTTTAATTGCTTAATATACCAAAATGTTTAGGAACCACTCTTTGCGTATGGGCTGGAGCTTTGGTCACTAGGCTCCGCTGAGAAGAGTCTGGCTCCAGGGCATAGCTGGGGAAAGCAGTTCACACTGCACATCCTGAGGGAAAGGCTGGAGCTTTAGGCAACAACTCTGCTCAGTGTCACTGAAGATAAGACAGGGACAAATTCTACAAACTCCACAGGCAGCAGGTCTTCCTGAGGATGCAGGGTGTGATGAGTCCACCTGATGAGCAGGATTTCATAGAGAAATACTTGTACAGAAGAGTTGAGGTTAGATTGAAGAGGCTTGTTTCATTTTGCTTAGGTTGATGGTGTCTTTGGATACTTTGGAGATGGCATCTAGTGGAACGCAAGGCCAGCACTTTTGCAGTTCCCCACACAGGAAAAAACATTTATCTTTCTCTGCCTTGGGTAGTGGGTTATCATTAACTTCCTCAAATGTTTAAGTACCATAAATGGTCTTCTCTCTTCTCTTCTCTTCTCTTCTCTTCTCTTCTCTTCTCTTCTCTTCTCTTCCTAGCTTATACCACCAGTGAGAATTACGTCTCCTCCTTCACTTCTGAGGTCAATAAGGAAGAAGAGAAAAATTGTCCTGAAGTTAATGCTAGGGGTGTGATATATGAGAATATTGTTTGTCTATGAAAAGACTTGCCTAGTGTTCTACGTCAGTGCTCTTTTGACACATCCACAAACAGCATGCTTCACCAATGTGGCTTAGCGATGTCTCAACAGAAAGGCTAAAAGGTTGAATGAGGTTGGAATCTGAAGCCCAACTTACCCCTGGGCACGTTACATGTTGGCAGTGCAGAGTTGGTAAGCTTACTGTTTTGCTTGTTGTGTGAATAGTGTAGAGACAAATGGCAGTCTGCCTCTTTCCACCCACCACCTCTGACAAATGGCATGTTCTTTTGGATAAAAATCAACCAGTTGCTGAATTTTCAAGCACTGAAATGTAACTGCGGGCAGGGTAATTATCTCAAAATACCTATTCCCTTTCCACTCAGATCAAGTGCATTTATTAGGAGAAAATACTATGTAACTTACAAAGGAAAACAATTTATATCTGTAATTGTTTATTTAAACTGTGTATTACATACAACTGGGTAGTGCCCAGTAACATACAGAGAAACTAAACAGAATTGATTGGTAATCACCTAAAACCCAAGACTAAGCAAAGAACTTAATTCCCAAAGTGCATTTTTATAGCTGTGCTTAGCTGGAAAAGTCCCTGAAATCTATGTATATTCACTCGGATACCAGTACTCCAGTTATACAGTTCTAGGACTGCACTGGATCTGGCCAGTGTCGCATGCAAGCCAAAGGCAAACTCCCATGCACTTACCAAGAATACCTAGACTACAGCAGACCCGAGGAACAAGCATGGATAACTGAATGATAAAGAACTTTTCAGTCCTGTTAGTTTTGTCCTGTTTTTGAGAAAATGCAGAAAAAAAAGCTTGTCTTAATTCGGATTGCTCAATGGCTTCTTTATTGAATGCTTGTGCAATACTGAACACCGGCTTAGTAGGAATGGCAGGTGACATATGCAGATTTAAGAGAATGATACTCCCTTGGGGAGAAGGAGGCAAATCTTCTCTCCCCAGGCAAAATGATCATATTAAATAACATCTTGAATAAAGCTAATAGTTCCTGGAGCTGGAAGAGTCTCCAGAAATTTGCTGATCAAACGGCAACTAACTTGAAAATGGGAGCACGGATGCCATAAACTGGTGTTGATGTAAGTTTGGCCATGCATCCTCCTAGCAGAGAAATACTGTATTTCAAGGGTTTGACAGTTCAAGCGTTTTATTTTCTCATGTGTTCAACAAGATTGAACATAGAAACTCCAACAGTGACTCCAACAAAGCCAATGCCTAAATTCCCATTAACTTCCCCTTAACCAGAATTTCATATTATGCTTTCTAATTGGTTTGGGATTTATTATTATTTTTTCTTTAAACTCTTTCTCTCTTTATTTATGTGTTGTGTATACATGTTTCCTAGGGAGGTAAGACATTACTGTGACATATTGCAGCATTCATTTCATGTTTATAATTTATGTATCCAAATGGGACTTGTTCTAATGATGTAATTCATGTCTCAGTAGGAAAAAACACAAATAGTTGACAAGAGAAGGGGAAGAGGAGAGGTGGTGGGAGAGCTGAGGTCTATTTGCCTTTTCCTTTGTGCTGTGAAGGTAGGATGCTGTTGTTTCACAAAGGTACTTGACAGGACAGACTTCTGTGCTTGCTTCTCCCTACTCCTTCCCTATTCCTAGTGCGCAGGATTGGAGGCTGCTTTGCCCTGTGATGTGTATATGGTCAATCCCAGGGAGTTTAAGTAGATTATTCTTTTAAAAAGAACTAAGCATAAAGTTAGGGGAATGACTGTTTCGATGAATCACATTAACATAACATCATTTATGTCAACTCTACTCAATTTAAAAACAAAGCAAAAATACCTTCTGATATGGTACCAGAATCCATGACTCTGGATTTTGTGTGATTTTGTCATCTTCTTTGCCACATTACAGGTTTCTGTGAACACCAGAAACTGACTGGAGGCACAAAGAAGCAGTTAAAATGGCTACACTTCTCTGTTTAATATATAAATGTAGCCCAAAATCACTCATCTTCTGTTTTATAATCTCATGTACTAGATATAAGAGTCATGTAAATTACAGATTATTAGGTAAAAAATACGTTAGCTGGTTTTTTAAACTGATGGTAACCCTGAAGATTAAATAAAATTATCTATGAGTCTTTTGGTCTATTTTCTGCTTTCAGCGCTGCAAAGATATAAACAATGAGTGAGCAATTTCAGGATGAGGAAATGATACGGACTAGTTGTGATGCTAGAAGGAGTTAAACATATCAAGGGAGGACGATCTTAAGTCTAACCTTACAACTGCACATATTTAGCACAAAGTTGAGAGCTCGGTTTGTGAAAAAGAGGCTGCCTCTGTTCAAAATATGTGTCTGACCAACAAATCCATACCTTACAAAAGAGTCCTTAGAGTAGATATCCCTATCTAACATTTTAATAGAATAACTACTTATTAATATTCTTTTGTCAGAATATATAGGTGTGGATACCATGAGTGCAGTGTTCGCTGAATGTTGACTGAACCAATATGTAAAAGAAATCTCTTAGATATGTAATCATTAAATAAGGAGGTTTAGTCTATCCAGCTGTGGTTTTACACATGTTGTCAAATACTAAGTACAACACCCATGGTAAGATTTTCTTTTGACTGTTGCAATTTCTTCATAAAAAAAAGAAATATGTAGTATCTTCTCTACTGAAGGTCCAGGAAGGATATTAAAATAAGAATAATAATAACTATAACTCTGTGGTTAACTTCTAAGCTTCAACTCACCAAAGAAATATGCACTTCACTAGTTTTTAAAAGAAAACACATTTAGAGAGTTGTGCCTTGTATCACTGATAACAAGTGATATTTATGTTCACCGTGTTATTTGGCCATATTGAATTCCATGTTGCAGGTCCTCCTGCTTACAGACCCACAGCCGTGTCATATCGGACTGTATTCCAGATCAGTGTCCCTATTGCATTTACATTCCAAAATGGGATAAAGGTGGGAGGTAATATGTTAGGTACCCAGGACAAAAGAAGAGAGAAATCTTTGATGCTGTTTTGTTTAGCAAAATTTCATACTACTTATACAATGACTGAGTGATTATATGTAGCAGCAGGATGAACATCCTGCTCTGTTGGGTGACCAGCCCTTCAAAACATATGCCCTCTGCATATGTTTTCACGCAACACTCCATTTTGTGGAGTTGAGAGCCTTCATTATTACCTGTTGGAGTTAAAAGTGAATGGAGCACAAACTGAAGTGCAAGAATTCCATTTAAACAAAAGAAAAAACTATTTTATGGTAAGGGTGATCAAACACCGGAGCAGGTTGCTCAGAGAGGCTGTGGAGTCTCCGTCCTCGGAAGTATTCAAAAGCCATCTGGATTCGGTCCTGGGCAACCCGCTGCAGCGGCCCCCGCTCTCAGCAGGAGGTTGGACTAGACAATCTCCAGAGGTGCCCTCCAGCCTCAGCCAGTCTGTGACGCTGTGAGAAGGACTGCTGCTAACATTCTGCTTTCCCTCAGCATAAAAATACACTTTTGGCCAACCAAAGGACAATGATCCTCAAATTGTAAAAAACGTGAAGGTGACGACAGGCTCACATACCCGAAAAGCCCAGACCGAGGTGCTAATTAACATTATGGGAAACTACGAAGAAGAGTTGCCAAGGAGAGCAATTCTGAAGAGAACACCTGGAAAAAGACTATAAAACCTTTCAATTCTCTATTTATGGCGCTCACTCTCTTTAAATTGTACCAACATTTATATTTCCATTAAACAAACATTTTAAAGGAGTTGTAACTTGGCCATAAAAAATAAGACTGTGTGGATCTTGGCAGGCAAATTCTTATTCTGGGAACATTTCACATTTTTGCTTTTTCTTTTTTAAAAACTTAATTTACAAAAAAGCTGTATTAACCTCTGTAAGTTTACACTGGCTCTAGTGATTCCACATTAAATGTTCTTGTGTAATAAGACCTTGATCGTAGCATGAACTGTTAAAATAAATCCAAGGGGGTTACTATACCCCTCTTGCTTCCCAGGTCTATGTAACTTGTAAAGCAACAGAGAAGGATCTTTTTTTTTATCAGGGAACACTTTTCCAATGTATGGTCTGCAATGTGTATCTTTCACGTACTAGGGAAAGGATTTTAGCTTTCATGCCAAGTCCTTTCCTCCCTGACAACAGTCCTTTTCTTCTTTTCTTGGAAGGAAAACTTGTGTTCATAGTTGTCCTGTCTAAACTCCGTTCTTGGCTTTGCTGTATCTTTTAAACAAAGTATGTGCATCTCATCTGCAAAGTAAGAGGTAGATGGTGGCAGGCAGAGTAAAATGTGAGATGCCGTCATGTTTTGAGGATTAACAAGGCAGGCAACCAGCTTTTGATGTATCAAAGGAGAGATTTCCTTCCCCCAGTTTCACTCTATAATTTATTCCCCTGTTTTGCAGTGTTGAACTCTGCCCACACTTTACAGCGAGTGATCGAATCGGGGAGTGGGGAGAGACCTTGCAAACTGCTGCAGTACTTCTGGAAGACCTTTCTGCTGAAGTTTCAACTCCTACGATTTTAATGCCACTGACCATATTCCTTTTCAACCTCGTCCATTTTTCAATCTTTACTGGTTTGGAAGGGAGGAAAGTAGTTCCTAAACCGTCAACTAATCCATGCTGCCTCTGATTTTACACGAGCATAAATCTGTTTCATAAAGTTTCTTTTTAATCATACTAGAACATTTGGGAGGAAAACCAGAGTGTGAAAAATTTTCAGCTCAGAAGAGCCCTTCATCCATGGCTCTGTCTGGGGTGCAGGAGTATATACATACGGAAGACACAAAACCAGCTTGTAATACCGGTATTCTGTAGCAGGATTAAGGCAAAAGAGATATCTAGCTTTTCCAAAAGTTCAGCATATGTAGATTTTATAATAAATGATTTCTGAGGGGAAGACTGGAATTTCAAGTGCTGTTCAAGTGGCAGCTTCTGGGACAGGCTATGTGCAGCTGGACAACCTACTACAGGTCAACTACGTTTCAACAATCTGGTTGGAAGCAGATACTACACATGGTAAGAGCCATCACATAAGATATGGCTAGTTACCTTCATGTGGGATGCATTGAAATCACTAGTGGCATGTCTGATGTCTGATGGAAAAGAACAATAAAATAACAGACAGCAATTTGGTTGTTCATCAATAGACCAGAGATAATATTTCAACATTTTTCTGTATACATCAGTTGTGTTATACTAAATATCTTTTTATTTAATCTTTTAAAATGTTAACAGCGATGGTAATATGTCATTCTTGGTGGTGCCAGAAAGCTTTTTGGCTAAGTGAACCACAGGAGTTTCAATAAACCTCAGCACTGCCATTAGTTGTAATTTGACTGACATTCTGAATGCTCTGTGCAGAAAATCCACTTCTTGTTTCTACCTAGGTCAAATAATTTGCAATATTAAATATTAAACAACCTATAATACTGGATGATTGAGATAAAAAAAGAAGTGCATAAAGCCTCAAGTGCCAGGAAATTAATGTTTTCTTTTACCCTTACGTGCCTGTCTCCTCAAAGAGTTTGGACTGTCTTCTTAAAATTTCTAGATCTTTCACAAAACTTGTTTTTATTTTAAAAAAATAGTTTTTCCAACTGGAATGACTGAATTGAATAAATATATTTTTATAATAGAAGCTATTACATTTTGTGTCACGGCAGGAGGGGGGAACCTTTTTTAATTTAAAGAATTACAACTTTTTGGCTGTAGAGCTTTTCTGTATTGAATCTCTTACAGTTATTTTTGGTCTTGACTTTTCTTCTTCCAGGCTTCTTTCCTATTTGCCCTGTTTTTCAGATATTGTATATATTTATCGAGATGAAAGCCTCCATTGGGATAAGCACGGTGAAGCTCTGCGGAGCTTAAGGGAGTAAAACCTTTGAAAGAAAATTGTCAGTCTGATTCTAGACCATTGTCTCTTTTCTACAAATGTTTTTCTACTCCCGAAGCCTTACTTACTCTATCACTCACTTACATATTATATTGTATTCTTAACCACTTTTTATATCTTCAGCTCACCGTTACATTCCCTCTTCCTACCCACCCTATTTTGCTGTTCAGCTAAATGCAGTAATTTGGCCAGCCATGGAAAACACAGGATTGTACTCCCCTAAATCCAGCTTTGCATGGGTAGAACTCACTTTAACGTTGAATTTGATCCACGTGCTAATTATTGTCCTGAAATCAAATGGGCATTTTACTGAGCATACAGGTTCCTTACTTTTGTATCTGTTACACTTGGGGGAATGCTTTCCTTGTCCTTCACAGCATCTTTAAACTCTTAGCAAAATTCTTCTTGAGGGAAGCAGTCATATACCTATACATCATATTACAAAAAATATTATATTACTACATTTCTTTACACTGAAGAGCAACTTCCAGCTTTCAGTTTAGGTTAGCTTTATTTTATGAGCAGAGAAAATAATAAGATACTCAGGAGAAAGTAATGTTTGTGTCTTACAGTCCACCTTGCCACAGTGGGAAACAAACTCATGGACAAACTAGTATTGTCTCTTCACGTACAGTTATTGGAGCATACAGATTTAGAGAAAACAAAGTCAGAATTTTTTGTAACTTTATGCCCAAATTTTGCTCCAAAGCTCTCAAATTTTGTTTTGTTTCAAAACTCTGCTTACATTTCTGTGCTTTATATCAAGTCCTTGCTCGGTCTGGTAGCTTTGAACCAGGGAACTTTTCACGTTCAATGGCATCTGAGTATGACTTTTAACGCAAGATACATGGCAAAACTGAAGAACTATATGATTCTTCTTCGTGAACAAACAAGAGATTTCCACAGAAAACCAACTTATATGTGACTTTATTTTTAGGATCTTTTCCGTATGATAGATTATTTTCTCTAAATTGTCTCATTCTTCGGTTACTGCACTGATTATGGATTAATTTTTGCAAAGATGCAAAATACCCCTCACTTATGTCGACAGAACTTTGTTCTGCCTTTCAGGAAGGGCCCAATGGTGGTCCCTTTTACCTTCCAGCAAAGTATTGAGCAGAGACTTCGTTATGCCACTTTTTATTGATCTCTTTGGTTTGCCAAAGAATCACTAAGGTCTTAAGAGGAGTTTTGTTTAGTCCCCTTTATTCAGAAAGGTCCATTCAAATGGAAATGGGCCTGGAAAGGTAGTTTATTGTGGTAGGTTCCTGGGTCAGCAAAATGCCCATGGCTGTGGCCACAAAAGCAAATAAATAAATAAAAGGGACAAAATACGACTGTGTTACATGTCTGAAAAGAATATTGCCAACCAAAATTAATGACCAGCTGAGATCATCATGTCAGCTGACACTTGGAACATGCTTCAGTAAGACACAGTTTTGCTGAGCCTGATGTAAGGATAGTTGCTTGGAGCAGACCAGAATAGATATAACAATGGTCTTCATGTTTTCCAAGAATACTGTGGAATAATAGAATAGTATAATGAAAAAATAAGCAAGAATATGGATGTTTGTACTCAGACAGTAGAATGTAAAATTTTTTTCTCTGTAGTTGTGTTTGGCCTTACATTCCTAATTATTCTTAAATTCATAGCACACTGAGATTCATATATGATCTTTAGGGACCATATATGACATTTCATGAGATCTGGTCTTAGCAGAAGTTTTCCATCAGCAATGTAAGGGCTAAACTTATGCCTTCCAGTAACTTCAGGAAAATCGTATTTGCAAAGTCTTCTGGCAATACAGTCTTGGGTACCTTGCATCTTTTTTATCTGCTAAGTTTTTACTTAGCCACATATTAGTTGTGGTTTCTTTGCTGTTAAGAACATTTTTCATTTTATTCAATGGTTTAGTACATTAAAATGTTGCTCCGCAGAAATATTTCCATTTCAAAATAATTAGTCATATTAAATTGATTTGCTCTTTAAAAGATTAACTTAGCTTTATGATATCTTCAAAGAGTTGTCTTCAGATTTGTCTTTCATGATATTAAAATATTCGAAGCTGAATAATTTGATTTCAAATGTATGACTTTCGCGAGGTAATTTCTGGGGTCTCTTAGTTCCAGAGACTGTATCAGGCATAGTAAGTGTAAGAATGATTAATGTCACTAAAGGCAAGATAAGCCAGAAACCATAGTGAGCATCTGGCATGTGTTTTCTCTCTGCCATGTCTATGCAGTTCTCGAGTTCCATATTTTGCAGCACTGTGAAGTGAGAACGTGGGCCAAGCTGCACTTAAAAACACTTAAGAAGTGGCAGTATATTGTAAAAGAAAAGAGATATTGTTGCTTACAGAAGGTAACAGAAACTATCATAGAGCACATAGTGGGTTGGCCTTCTCCAGCTGCCGGGCACCCACTCAGCTGCTCTCCATTCTCCCTCCTCAACAGGACAGGGGAGAAAATATGATGAAAAAGCTCATGGTCAAGGTAAAGACAAGGACATCAATTACCAATTACTGTCACAGGCAAAATAGACTCGACTTGGGGAAAATTAGTTTATTGTGAAGAATCGTAGAGTTGGATGGTGAGAAACAAAGGAAAAAACACCTTTCTCCCACTCCCTGTTTTTCCCAGGCTTAAATTCACTTCTTCGTTCCCAACTCCTCTCCCTCCTCCCCCCAAGCAGCACAGGGGGATGGGGAGTGGGGCTCGTGGTCAGTTTAGGACAATTGTTCTCTGCTGCTCCGTCCTCCTCACACTTTTCCCTGCTCCAGCATGGGTCCTCTCCATGGACTACAGTCCTTCAGGATAAACCTGCTCCAGCATGGGTCCACCATGTGGCACAGTTCTGTCAGGAGAACCCGCTCTAGTGTGGGCTCTCCATGGGCTGCTGTGCCTTCAGGATATATCTATCTCCATGCGCGGCAGTGTGGATATCTGCTCCACCGTGACCCTCTCCATGTGCTGCAGGGAAATACCTGCTCCACTGTGGTCTCCTCCAGGGGCTGCAGGGGAGACTCAGCTCCGGCGCCTGGAGCACTTCCTCCCCCTCCATCTTGACTGGCCTTGGTGTCTGCAGGGCTGTTTCTCTCACTGATTTTCCTCACTCCTCACACTGCCATGTGGCGTTTCGCCCTTTCTTGAACACTTGTTCCCAGAGGTGCCACCATCTTGGCTGAGGGACTCAGCTGTGCCCTGCAGTGGGTCGGTTGGAGCTGGCTGGAACCGGCTGCATCTGGCACAGGGCAGCCCTGGCCTCTCCTCACAGAGACCACCCCGCAGCGCCGCCCCCCCGCCCCAAAACCTCGCCACCAACATCCAAGGCATTGCATTAAAGTTCAGTATTGCTTTTCAGACAACAGTAAATCAGAGTTAGTTTCTGAGCTCCGTGGAGTTAAGTTACGTCAGTTTAAGAACAGCTCTGAATGAGAGGAGGACGGACAGGGCAGCCCTGGCCTCTCCTCACAGAGACCACCCCGCAGCGCCGCCCCCCCGCCCCAAAACCTCGCCACCAACATCCAAGGCATTGCATTAAAGTTCAGTATTGCTTTTCAGACAACAGTAAATCAGAGTTAGTTTCTGAGCTCCGTGGAGTTAAGTTACGTCAGTTTAAGAACAGCTCTGAATGAGAGGAGGACGGACTCCCAGACATCCTTCAGAGAGAGACTGACACTTTGGGGTACAGACTGTCGCCCTAATGCCACAAGATGTTGCTGAAACAACAGATTTATTGTGGTTCGTGCAGCAGTTGCACACTGCTATGGCAATAAAATTCTACCATAGACTAATGAAATATTTTCACAAATTACCTAAGTTGAAAAGCATGATTTGCACATCCTAACTTGATCATTTTGCCAAGAAAACATTTCAAAGTCCAATAATTGCATTTTGCATGAAAAAAATGGCCCGTTGTTTTTGTGAAGGCTGAAAAAATGTCCGTTTTTCTGCAAAGCTTATAAAAAGGTCTTTCTCTCAATTTAATCTACTATCTCTAATTCCATTTAATTTAAATTTGCTGACACTTCAGATTTCTATTATGTGTACCGGCTTTCCAGCGTTCCATTAAAAATGTAATTGTAGTTTAAAAGATGCAGCTATTGAAATATAAAGATGTTATTGGATTAAAGATAATGTGGGTTCTTTAGGCCCTGGTAACTCATCTAATCCTGGTAGCAGATGTTTCAGCTCTGTCTTCAAGCTATTGTGATGTGACCAGGGGGACAAAAAGAGACTTCAAGCGTTCCTGCATGATTGGAATTTATTTTCACAGTTGATAGCTGGAAACCAAAAATCTTGAAAGTGCTTATCTTAAGATACAATAAACCTAGCAACAGAAAAGCAATTTACTGGGAAAAATGGAACTTGCTGCCTGGATTCTTCTTCTGACTTGTTTTGCGATATTGTAGGTCTTGACTTGTAAATATCTCTCCACATGTAATGTATTATTTATGTAACATATTGTATATAATATGTGATAATATAATAATATGTCTCTATCAGCCTGCAGTATACACTCTTAATGCCTGATTCTCATCTCAGTTTGCTTTTGTAAAAATGTAAATTTAGCCTCCGTTACAACCATGAAACATGTATTACTCCTTGTGTGAGATATATACAGTATTTAATATCTATGTGAATATATGCTTATCTTTTAGGTATGTGTATATGTGAACAATAAAACATAATCATCAATGTGATTAAAAGATCTGATTTGGCTTTAATTATTTAGCATCATAAAAACAGAAATTCATCAACTTTTTCTGAAATGTAAAAACAAAGTGAGTTTGATTACATATGTATGTGACTATGCATATTCACCAAACTTGAACTGAGAAGTACCCTTGAGTGACTGTTCTCAGCAAGTACTTTATCTGAAAACATTTACTTTTGTCTGAAAATTGCTATTTTCATTTGCTTTTGAATCACTTTCTTTTATTAGGTCAGTATTATTCACAAGAAGAAAAATGAGAGTGTCTGATTGTGGAGTAATGGTATTCAGTTTGTTCGGGCAAATCCATTTCCCCGCAGCAATCTCAAGTACTGCTGGCGAAAGAAGGAAGCCAGTTCATCTGCGTGTTACCATTGTGTGGGCTAAAGACCCAAGTCTTCGCTGGTTTAGATCCATTGATCTGGCGTATCTCCACTGACTTCATTGTCAGTGTAAGTTGGATTATCGTTCCAAATACTTACATGAATTGATAGCTTCAGGTGACACTATTTACAGACAACTTAATGGCCAGAGTGCGGAAATGAAAATTGAAACTTGGCTTAGTGGCCTCAGGAAAGTATTCAATTGTTCACGGTTCCTTTTGCTTGCAGGTAAAACAGGTATATAGTGCTCATGCCTTTGGTGAGCAAACCAGGGCCTGATTCTTTCCAAATACTGAAGTAAATCTGGCATGGCATTTGGCTAGATGTTACGCTCTCCCCTCTTCCTCCACTGAAAAACAAGCTAAGGGTTGGAATTTGCTATCAGACATCACTGCTTGAGTGAAAGCTTTTTCACAGCTGCTGCTTTCTCCCAGGCTCCGTATATTCTCCCAGTAGTGTTTTTCCTGAAGGAAAAGGCGATGGCTACTGTAGGCTGTCTATAACACAGATTATAGCACAGATATAGTAAGTGATTTTATCAGTGTTATCAGGAACTAGCCTGCTCAAACAATTTTAATATGAAAGATGCTCACGCTCCCTTATAACTTACATATCCAGGTTATTTTACTGTATCCTAGAAACATGAAAAATATTCCTTTGCTGTTGGCAGACACATGGATAACCCACTACCATTTGAGTTTCGTCTGCTCTGCACCTTAGTCAGGAGCCACGATTTCTGACGGACTTCTGTTCGGAGAAGAGGAGAAAGCATTTCCTGGAGGTGCAAAAATATCTCTTCGATACACGTGGCTTTCAATAATTTTGTCAGAGATTGAAGAACAACAGTGTAATTGCAAGCAAGTGGGTGGAGCTGGGACAGGAATAAAGATGACCTGGTTTCTTTCTAGTGACCTGCTAACAGTAGATGAATGTGTCTTGGCATCATTCAAAGAGCAGGAGAGAAAAGCACTTTCCGGTTCTGGCAGGTTCTGACAAGATCTTGTAACAGAGACACAAGAGACCGAAAAACTGAATGAGAAGCTGCCTGAGCTACTCTGTGAATGTGCACTGAAGAGATGTGGGCAACCCAGTATCTACAGGTCTTGTTTCAACTTGATAACAACAAACTCCATTTGGGAGGAGAAAAGGAAGTAAAAGGTGTCCTAATCTCAAATCATAAGAGCAAATAGGGGAAGGACAATTCTCACTCCGCAGACAATGAGCTACAAGGAAGCATGATTTACAGGAAATGTGCAGGGGAAACAAAGGGATCGTTTGTCCCTTCGGACTCCCAGCCCTCTGTTTGAGTGCGAGAGCATTCTGCTTCTGTTATAATCCGTATTTCTGAGTGAACCAGCTGTGTCTTCTCCAAAAAAAGTACCTACTTGCTCTTTGTTGATTAAAAATTTGCTGCCATTCTCTGCCAAAATTTGACATACATCGAATCAGAAGCTTGACTGCCTTCACCAATCTGTCTCCCTGAGTATTCCCCCCATCCCTGAATTATTTGAGCAGTTACAAAAAAGAGAGGCTGGGAGCTAATACTGCTACTTTCAACTACTACTTTGACCAAGAATGACAGATAATGACGTTTTTACGGATGGATGAATGAAGATTAATAGAAATATACCTGTGAGGATTAAATAATCTAGAATCTCAACTGGATGGAGAAAACTCTCATGAAATGTGCTGGGGAAATGTAATAAGCATTTTAAAGAATGACTGTCAAAGATAAATCATGTTTTTAACTACAAAGCCTGGAAATTCATCCAGATTTATCTTAGCAATAAATTTGATATTTAGCTTCAGAAATACTAAAAATTAATGTGAGTTATTCCATATACACAACTTAGATACTGCTGTCTGACAGGAGCAGTCAGTAAGTATAAAGGGTGAGGAAGTGCTCACAAAGTTTTCTACAGGGAAAAGTAAGCAATGAAAGGCCATTACAATTAAGGACTGTATAGAAAGTGTCTGTGGATAAATTCATTAAGAAAGGCAAATGTTAATTCCCCAGGAATACCAGCTCCCTATTCATGGATTTTCATGCTGGTCATACTTGCTGCACAGTGCAGGATCAAGAGATCTGCTGATACACCTTGAATCATTATTCTTTGTGGAAAGATATTTCTTGTGTTTACCACAAACTACAGGATTTTCAGATACGAAATTGCATTTTGAATTGTACTGATGTTATGGTTCCATAATAAATAACTATGAAATTGACAAATATAACTGAGCTTCCTCAGCAATAAATAGAGATATCCAATTATAAAGAAGGCAATTATAAAGAAATTCAGTCCCTGCGCATGTGTGAAGCAGAAGTCGGCGTTTGCTGCTGCAGTTTCATGCGACGTCTAAGACAGGCTAAGCCAGTGCACCACATCCTCTGCTTTTCTCCCGTTGCCCATCTCCTTGGATCCTTCTCCCCTCTTCACATCATGTCCTGCTTTGTATCAGCACAGCTACCCATATGCCCACCCAGTGAACTGGGGTTGCTTGCAAGGGTGCCTTTCACCTGCGTTTGTGCCTTGGCCCAGAGAATGAGGGACCACGTGGGATGCTTTCACATGAAAAGAGGCATCCAGAGGGTAGTGGTCAATGGCTCAATGTCCAGATGGAGATCAGTGACAAGTGGCATCCCGGAGTGGTCCGTATTGGGACCGGTGCTGTTTGATATCTT
>NW_009233912.1:35072-35336 GCF_000690835.1 Fulmarus glacialis | reverse complement strand
CGCTCCCCCGCCGGGCTCCCGCTCCCCGCCCCGCCGGGCCCTGGTGCCGGGGAAATGCAGCGGGTAAGGGAGCAGCCGCCGTAACCACTGCCTGGGGGGGTGGCATGTCCCCAAGCCTTCAGAAATTAACGGGGGGCCCTGGGAAATACCCAGGAGCTGGTTAGCAGCAACCTTATTCACTGCTCCTTCTTGTCCAAGCAGCTCGTCAGCATCTTAAATCATAGAATGGTAGAATCATTAAGGTTGGAAAACAACTCTCAGATC
>NW_009233912.1:14516-34702 GCF_000690835.1 Fulmarus glacialis | reverse complement strand
CTTCACCAGCTCCGTTGCCCTTCTCTGGACACGCTCCAGCACCTCAATGTCCTTCTTGTCGTGAGGGACCCAAAACTGAACACCGGATTCGCGGTGCGGCCTCACCAGGGCCGAGTACAGGGGCACGATCACCTCCCTACTCCTGCTGGCCACACTAGTTCTGATATAGGCCAGGACGCTCACGTAGGGGAGCTTTGCTTATTCCTACAAATTGCCCCCCCCGTTCTACCTGTCAGTATCTTACAGCAAGGGCCAGCCCGCTGCTTGTTTTCCCACCAGTTCCTACCCCCTCCCAAAGCTCACGTTTAATCTCTGATCTGCAAGCAAGGAACGCAGGCAGGGAGAGCCAGCCCCTGATGGCTGCGGTGAGATGTAGTCGCAGGCAGGAGTGGGGTTCAGCCCTGTGGGGCTCTGAAACTCGTTGTCGGCGTCGCATCCTGCCCTGCTGATCCGCGCTGGGCTGCAGCTCGCAGAAGTGATCAGCCCCCCCGCTTGTAGCTTTTCATAGAGACGATTTTTCACCTTCCCCCGCTATTGATTTTAAAGGACTTTTCCTCCCCTGCAATGCATGTGTCTTGTTTAGAAGACCATTTAATTCACTCTTTAATCAAAGAGGGAAGACACCAGAGTATTGGTGCCTGACATCTGTGGCTGTATAGGAAACCGAGCCGTGCTGGGGGATGTCTGCATCGATGTGGCTAATCCACCACAATGGGCTTGGTAAACCAGCTACCCTGGGGAAATGTTAGCCAGGATGCAGATGGGCTTAGAGGAGCGTTACCCTGGTCATTGACCTGTTGGGTGGATCCCATCTCCTTCTTGTGCCTCGGTTTCCCTGCTGACTTTTTTTTTTTTTGGTCTATTTAAATTAGAAGCGCTCACCCTGCCTGGCTATCTGGAGGTTTGTGTGTATACACAGGAGGGGCCTCGCTCTCTGCAGGCCTTACTGGTGCTGTCCTAATGACGATAATGGGTGCAGAGTGGTTAGAAACCAGAACAGGTCAAATTGGTTAAAGCACACGCATCTCAGGAGCTCGTCCTATAGCTGCATTAGCAGCATCACCAGACCTGACAGACGCCGCTGTGCATCCACTGGCGCTTGCGAGGAAGCTGGTTTCTAGAGAGTAACTGAGAACTTAAGGATAAAAAAATTTGTTCTAAAATCCTGGACTATTATCCCCAAAGCTCCTCTTAAACAGGGCGAGTAGTGACAGGTTTATTGACTGTCCTCCAGCTATAGTTCTGGCAAACCCTGCTTTTTGGTGATCCGTGGTCCATCATGCAGCCAGTCCTGAACGTAAACATCCTGCAGCTCTCACGGCCCCCGAAGGCCACGGCGCTATTGAAGGGGAGGAGAAGGAAGGAAAACTGCAGTTTTGCTAGTACTCCTTGTACAAAGGAAAGACTCTGGCTCCGGTGGGGTTTAAGGCACCGTGTGCTGTTATCTGGTCGGATGGAGAGAGAGGAGAAAAAAAAAAGCAGGGAGCAACGTGCCGACCAGAATATCCCAGCTGAAATTCTTACACCTGAACTTTCCAGCCTAAAAAAAACACTTGTGTAGAGCAAAATTTGTGTTCAGGTTGGAGCAGCTGTTCCAAGCACCGGTTCCAAACGATTTCTGTGGTAAAAAAGCCTTAGTGAATGCCCGATATAACCCAGTTTTTCACTGAGAGTGATGTGCTAGTAGGGCCAGCACACAGCACAGGCTGTTTGCTTTACTGTTCCCAGGTGGATCATTGTAGGCAAGCGTGCAGAGGGTCCTTAATAACACCGCAGCGCAGTTCAGCATCTTGCTTTCGCAATGCATCTGTCTCCCGTGCTCTCCCTCGTGGTGCAGCACTCCTGAGCGAGGCATCCACGGGCCGGTGGTCCCCGGGGAGCCGGCGCAGGCAGAGCCCATGCGCTCCGTTGGAGCCGAGGATGGATTCCTCCTTTGGACTGAAATCACCGGCTATGTGGAAAGGCAAAAAACATCCTGTGCTTTTAGATGAACTGGGTCAGGGAGGGAGGGATGCAACCAGAGGGATGCAATCTGAAATTAGCTCCCCCCTTCCCCGCCCCCGGGCTGTGAAGCCTGGCAGGGAGCTGGCCCTTGCGGTGGTCACGGCAGCACCGAAACGCAGCTGGAGCTGAGCAGGGCACAGGTCGGCTCCTTCCCTGGGGGTGCGGAGGTTTGGCAGGGCTACCGAACCCAGTCTGAGCTAAAGGATCCCTCCCTCGCCCAAAGTGGAGCCCCTTAACCAAAGGGGAAGCATCAGAAAGGTGAATTAAAAGATACACCAGCCAACAGACAAGACGCTGTTTCTGCGGATTCTGCCGAGTTTCTCGAAGACAAATTGTTCCTTGCAGCAAAGATGGAAACAAGGTCATTCATAAAAGAGTAATTGATGTCTGGCCGGTGACAGCCCTCCGCAGGGCTGATGTGGCTCCTGCAAAGGGAGCAGGCAGCAGCCCGCGGCCGGCTCCGAGGAGCTCCAAGGGGCTGGGCGATGGTGAACCAGCCTCGACCCTTCCACATTTTGTATGCACACTACGCGTTGCCTTCTTTTTTCCTCCGAATGTCTTCTAATGTAATTAGAAAGTTGCTCTTCCAAAAGCCTTTTGGCTGGGAAGGGAAAAAGCAGCCTATAACTCATTTATAAGATGTTCTTGGAGCCATGTAATTGCTCCGCACCGGCTGGATGGAGGGGGAGCTTCCCGAGGGGCTGCGTCTCGGTATTCCCAGAGAAGCTAGACAGAAATAAAGGGAGAGCCAATGCTGGAGGTGAAGGACTGAGAGGTGGGGTGGAGCTGAGGAAGGGAAGATGAGAAGGAGGATTTTAATCTGCTGGGGTTTCTGGCCCTAGAGAGATGTCGTAAGTGCTGGAGCTGGTGGGGGAAGGAAGGGAGAGCACGGAGGGAGAAATCCGGGTGGTGCCACTGGCACGCCGTGGTTCTCACTCTCCAGATTAATCCTCTGGATTAGACCCTTACTGGAACGATGCGCGGAAGAGCTTTCACATTGCTGTCAGTGCTGTTTTTTTCATCTGCCATAATTTTCTCTTTTTTTTCTTGCCTTGGAGGTTGATTTTGGTGAAGACGTTGACTTTGATATGCTGTTTGTTTGGGGGGGAAGTTGTTGGAGGAGGTGCAAAATGCAGGGTCTGGTCCTAGTGAGGAGCAACCTGAAATGCCCGTGTAACCTCACCTCCTTCCTCCTCCCATTTGTGCCGTGCGTTGGTCCTTGGCATCTCGCCCTGCGTGCTCTTCCCTGTCTTTGCTATTTGTATCCCCCTTCTCACGTCAGCGTTTGATCAGACTTTCCTCTCCTTTAGGCTCCCATTTCTCCCGTTATCCCATTTCAGCTCCTGGCAAGGCAGCAAGTGATCTCACCACCTATACGACCAGGCAGCTGCCAAAAAAATAAAAGAAAAGGAGAGGTTGGACATACATAATTTAAGGTTTTTTGTAAGAGCCGTACCAGGGTTTTCCCCAGCGTCTGATGCAGAGTCTGAAACAAGGCAGCCCTGAAAGAGTGGGGAAATGCCAACGGCAGTCTAGTTCCTGGAGCAGAGGAACACAGCAGGCAGCAGATGGGCAAGAACCAGCAAAAGGCAGTTTATTAATGGCATGTTCATTTCCAGGATTTAAAGTAACACATTTTCCTTTCTTGCTGCCTATGGAAGAGTTTGGGGCTTTTTTTTTTTTAAACCCATACTTTTTAAGCAAAAGTTTTTTGGTGAAGCAGAATTGGTAGCAGCAACGCTTTTCTTCCTCGCCTTAAGCTTGAATTTGATAAACTTGCATGGAAGATTTAATCTTTTTTAAGTGATTTCAGCTATATCATACTATTAAAACACTCATAGAAAAAAATCAGAAACCAAAATAAGCTGCAGTCAGTTGGGTAATGTTCCCCTGCTACATAACTTCGTGTTGGAAGAGGGACAGTTTCACGGAAAAACTTGTAAGGGCAATAATTTTTGACTGGTGCTTATTCATCATCTTTTGCCATTCCAAGACTAAGCTGTGGATTCATATTTGATGAACCTATTTGGCCTTCAAATGCTTTACAGGCACTTTTATTCTTCCTTTTTTTCTTTTTTTTTTTTTTTAATGTGAACAAGATCCTTTGGTCCAGCTGTCACAACAGGCAAGCGCTGTTTACATCAGGGGTTTTTTTTTTTGGATCAGATTTGTTCAAATAAAAAGACAACGCGTCTAACTTGCAGCTCTGGAAGCCCAGGGAAGAAGACAAAAGTCAAGCCGCCTCCTGCGTCATTGCCGTTATTGTTCAGACACTTCAGGGTCAGTTGCTGGCCTTGATTATATTTCTGTCGTCCGTTTGTCTAACTAGGATGGTGCTGATTTAAGGAAGGCGGCTTGGCCGCGTAGCTGGCACCTTGCTAACAGGGTAAAGTGCAGCTCCTTTTCCAGGGCAGGTTGCTCTCCATCTTGGTTACTCGCTTCTTTATGGACTATTCGTGTGCGTTTTCCCCTCTTTGAAACCGATAGCTGAGTTTTAAATATGGGGGGTTTAATCCCGTGAGTAAGGAGGTGCTACTCCAGGGCACGGTCCTGCTGCAGAAGAGGAGCACACTCTAAATATAATGGTTTTCTCTCCTTTCTTTTTTTTTTTTCCCCCCAAGGAGAATTTGGGCAGAATAGGTTAACCGCTCCGCAGGAAGCCGGGTGCTCTTTTGGTCAACCCCTTCAAACAGCCACAGTGTAATTAGAGGGCTCCTGACACAGGATCACATTATTATCCATCTAATTTTTTCTAAGTAACCAGCATTGTGAGGCATATTAAAAGAAGGGGATGTTTAGCTCTAACTTTAACTGAACTTGCTCAAACGAGCATATTAAATGTGTCCCAACGATGTTTTCAAATGGCTGGGTTTTCTCCCCATACTGTAACTGATGGTATTTTTCCTCTTTATCCTCAGGGATTTTTCTGTTTTGCTCTGGCCTTCTGCGGATTGATCCCAGCTGCCTGCTGGAGATACACGCACAGCACGGAGGTAAGCATCGGCTGCAAGGAAATACCACCAGCATCTTGTCAGACGGAGATTTTTTTGTAGCAATGATTTCTCCCATAAAAGGGACATCTGCTGGTAATTAAGCCGTCCATGCCAAGGTCTATCAGATGCGAGAATGGGGCCGCCTTCATCAGCTGCCTCTCCGATGGGGTCGTCTGAAGGGAGAAGCCTCAGAAACCCTCACACAGGGCAAGCGCTTTGTCCTGAAGGCAAAACAAAATGCAAGTCTCATTTTAAATAGCTTTGGGATTTCTTTGGCAGGGGATGGGTTTTTTTGTTGTTTTGTTTTGTTTTGAGATGCTTGACTTTTGAAAAGCCAGCTCTAATTCCTGCTAGCATCAGTCGGGAGCCTCTATCCAAAGGCGGCGGCAGGTTGTGGCTGTTCGGGTTGTCTCTGGCAATGGCCAGGAGAAACACCCAGGAGGTGTGTTTATTAACCGGCAGCAGCGATACGGTAAAAACACTAGTGTGAAAAATGGTGGTTTGGTTCGCTGTCACGCTGGACCAGAAAGAGACGATTGTATGAGGTCGAGTTTGCCAGAAAGTTGGGGTTTGAGTTGTTAACCCAGGGCTTGCTGGTGGTGTGGTGGGTGGCGGTGGAGACGCAAGGCGCTGGGGAAATCGAGTCGAGGCACGCAGAGTTGCTAAGGGAGAGCCCCACGCGTGGCAGTGGGTACCCTTACCCTGGGGCCGGGGTAGAAGGCTGCTGGGGAAAGCAGAAATTGAACTTAATATTTAGCAGCCTGAAGAAGTTTAGACTTTTTTTTTAACCCTTTCCTAATCTGATATAATTTGCTTTTTTGGTAGATTTATTCCTCTTCTCATTCAGAGCAATTTGTTACTGCTTGGTCTTAATTCCCCTGCCTGCATCCCCACACTGAAAAAAAAATATTTAAGAGACTTGGGCAGGCAAAAAAATCATGCCTTCTTTTTTTTGAAAGCAGAACACAGATATTTTAGGCAAGAATCCAAATTATCTAACGGTAATTCAGATAAGCATTTGGGACTTTGATAGACGTTTCACGCAGCGGGTCGGTCCCCGTCTCCGTTTCGCTCCTCCCCAGCCCCAGGCACGTGCCGCAACCCGCAGTGCTCTGGCCGGCGGTGAGGGTGCGGGTGATGTGAAACATCATCCCCGTGGATTGGGGTCGCGTTGGTGCTGCCAGCTCATCTCTTCAGGGTTACAGACGTTGTGGGGGATTGAAGACCGGTGTGTCAGGAAAAGAGCATCAGAAGGGGTATCGTTCTGTGCTGGAGGAGCACTCCATCAAAACCCCAGAGACTCGATCCATGCTAGGACTGCGGCAACTGCACTTCTCGGGGACAAGAAGCCCTGTCCCGTAACGGTTCGGTGTCCTGTGCGAAAATTAAAACCCAGACCTTTTGGAAGCAGAAGTCTAAAGGGCAAAGGCAAGGTTAAGGTGAGAAAGTTTCTAGCTTCTCTGGAAAGTTTGCCCAGAGCTAACCAGTGGCCACAGTAGTTGAAAATCCTTTGAACTCTGCAGATGGTTACGCTGGATCAGACCAGAGGTACCCAGTCTCAGACAGGCACACCCGCTGTTGGCCAAGGTAGGAGCACAACAGCCCAGCGAGCACAAAGCGCTGCTTTTTCAGATGCCAGCAGCTTGTGGCTCAGGTCCCTGCTGGTGGCACCTGCTGGTGCCTTTGCCTTTAATGCTCTCAGGGGATTTTTCCTCCGTGAATTTGTCCAGCTGCTTTGGAAACGTGGGGGTGAGTGCTGATGGCACAGCAGCATCTTTTATCTCTACACTTACCTGGCTGAAGCAGATTCAGTCAGAGCCGAGACAGCCATGAAAAAGAGTCTTTCCACAGCCTCTGCACATATTTTCCCTGGTTTCAGGCAAAACTATCAAAATTTGTTATTTTCACGCTAACAATTTAATATGGAAATAATTTTGTTTTCATGACCAGCACAGAAGGGAGTCCTTGAGCACAGTTTCCTCCTTCTTCTGCAGGAGTTTGTAATGACAGATTGAAACAAAATCTGTGTTAGTAAGGGAGAAATAGCACCAGAAGGTGTGTCTGGTTGGTCTCGTGAAATTGCGTTATTCAAATAAATTATTTAGTTATACTTTTTAATCCACAAACATGGAGTAGGGTGTAAAAAGGCTGCAAGAAAAAGTTGTATATTGGGTTAATACAGGGATGTGCCGTTCAGAAAAATATTTTGCTGAAAATATTTAAAGGAGAATGACTTTCTGTCTATATCTCTTAATCACTACATCTGTTTTCACTTCAAATTATTTTCCTGGCTTTTTTGCTTTGGGTGCCCTGCCCATAAATGCACCCATGTGTTATGGTTAGCTTTGGTAGTTGGTTGGGTTTCTTTAAGCAAAACAGTTTCCACTAGGCAAAATGAGGGGGTTTTGTAAAATGTTTACTTTCAGGGCAAAGAAAACCAGCAGATTTTCTGACAACAGAAAAATTAAAATAGCATTAGAGATCATCTTAGGTTTCTCTGCTTTCTAAAATGCAGAGAGAAACAGGGAATATAAATGAGGAAAGATGTAATGAGGAGTGTCACTTACAAAACATATGGAAATTCGGTTTCGCTTGAAAGGCAACCTGTCTCACCAGTGAGAAAAATGCAGATGTGAGAGAGAAATGCAGATGTGAGAGAGAAATACAGATGTGAGTGCCCCCCCCGGACAGAAAGACAGGTCGTGCAGAGGCACAGAAAACCGAACGGAGCAGGGGGAAGACTCCTGAAGTCTCATCACAGAGCAGTTTGTTTGTCTGACTTTCTCAAAGTAAAGCGCGGAATTAAAGCCGGTGTCCTCCCCCAGCCTACTGCGTGTCGGTACTGTCAGAAATAGTTAATTGTGGTAATAGGGGGAGAAAATCAAACTCAGCCGAATTGATGGGTGTCTTGTAAGCCTGATGGGATGTACACCCAAGAAAGGAAGAGAATTTGGGGATGTAAAACTGAATATGGATGAATACGCCCATTACATGTGCCCGAATTGGTGCCTCTGAGAGCACCGAGGGGCTGCTGCCCCCGCGTTCGTGGCTAAAACAAAAATTTGCGTTTTTCCCATGCAAAATACGTTGACTTTCCAGTGAAAAGCCAGATAGAAAATCAGCCTGTTCCGTTTGGAAATGCCCGCTGGGAGCTGGCATCGGTAGATCCCGTCCTCTCCCTCCCCACGGGCGAGGTGCCCAACGCAGGCAGCGCTGCGAGCGGAGCCCTCCCCGCCCTCTGCAAGCCGCCCCCCTCCGCCAAACCACAGCAGATGCTCTCAGTGGTTTAATCCTCTTGATCAAAAAAAACATCAATCTGAATTTCCTTCATAAAGCAGACCCTTCTTACAGAATAACATCTAAAATGGAAAAGCCCAATTTTCAGTTGAAAAATTGTTTTGAGGGTTATTTTCAAGAGGCGGTAGATGGAAATGTCGTTTGAACATGATGAAAGCAAGATGTCCTTTCTGCCTTCGTGACTCCTTTAGAGACCTGTTTACAGTACTTCTTACAGAGAAGCTACGCAGGACAGGAGAAAAAGAAGAGTTATTTGTAAATATTCAACGTTCTCAGACATGGGCACTGTAAACAAAATGCGAATCTTCTCATTTCCCATTCTTTTCTGCTTTTGTGACTTTCTGTAGCTCCTGAACGAATTCTTTCAGACAGATGTCATGTGTTTTAATTTCAAGTTACCTGCATCCCAGATCGACTCAGTGTCACCTGTCTTTATTCTTAAAATAACAGATACCAGACATGCAAAAATCATGAATCTGAGGTTTATCGTGCCTTAGCCTAAAAGGTGGATCCCTCTGTTCAGCATCGTAATTATTCTTGCTCTATTGACCCATCCCTGTGGCCAATGAATGGGTTTTGTGAGGTCCAGGCCTCCTCTGTACTGTCTTCTCAGGCTGCTTTGCATCCATCTGTCTGCGTTAAAGTACTTTTAATGAGGAACTAATAAACTACTCATTCCCAAGGTATGTTTGCTTGGTAGGTTCTGCAAAGAAAATGATGAACGAAATGGGGAAGAACCAACAAGTAACATCCCAGATCCTCTCCCTGTCTTGCCAGCGTGTATAATGCAGCCTTGCTCTTAGGGTCCCCCCCCGCCCAGTTTACAAAGAAACACTTTGCCTCTTCCCCAATGGTGCCAACAGAAAAGGTGCTGCTGTCGCTTGCAGAGGTGTGAAAACTCCTCTGGGCAGCTCAGCTGCTCGGAGGAAAATCTGAAATGAAAATATTTGTAATCAGGAGGTTGTGAAGGACTTTTTCTCCTGCTAGCTGTAGTGCTGAGCCATTCATGTTTCAGTATTTTCTAGCTCGGCTTGTTCCTGAGCCCCCTCCTCACCTACTGCGCCCAACACTCCTCCTTCACCTCCGTCCCATCACGCTCTCAAGCCCAGGGCTGCAGAAACGCCCCAGCCAGCCTCCAAGCCCCTGTGAAACTCTAACGTGCTTTTCTGCCTGGCCCCAATCACTCGAGAGCGTTGATCCCTTTCCGTGTCCAACCTAGGGCAGACAAGGGTCTCCACAAGGGTGAGGAGCACGTATGGTTGCCCTCCCTATGGGCCATCTGGCCAAAATGTGGTCTTGGTGGGAAATGTGGTCTTGGTAGGAAAGTGTCACAAGCCTGTCTGAGGATCGACAGCGGTGGGGCAATCAAAGCGAGTGAGAGAACGACGTACAAGAGAGGGCAGGGAGGATGACCTCTCCGTGAGCACCTTTGATGCATCCGCTGTGGTAACCATGGCAACGATGAGGTTTTCAGCCACGTTAGGAAGCCCTGATTCCTGAAGCCAAAGAGCAGAGTCTCGTTCTCCAAAGTTATTTTTATGGCAGCTCTTTTACCACAAACCGCTGCCTATTTAGGTGAGGTCTTTTAGTCATTCCCAGCGCGGCCCAATGCAGCTGGGACCTGGGATGCGGAGAAGGACGTAGGAGAGACTTCTGCTGCTTCCTCCTCCTCCTCCTCCCCAGCCTTCCTTCTCTCCTCACCCATTAACCGCTGCTTTAAAAACCTGCCCGCAGAGGCTGGAGGAAAGGGTAGCCTTGCAGCTGCGGTGTAAAAGACTTTTGGTACCCTTGCTAGCCAACACACAAATAGATTTGGGGTTTCGTTCTGGGCCCTGCTGTGAAAGAGGCCGGAGGAGTTTCAATGTCACCTCGTCTTCTGCTGTTCCCCTTCTCTGCAGCAGCTTGGAAGATCCTTCCAGCAGCCCTGCGACGCCGGCCCCGTACGCCGGTCGGGATGGCAGGGTGAATCGGCAAAAATAAAATTGCTGCAATGTGAAAGGAGTTTTGCAACAGAACGAGCTTTTTAATTACAGAGATTCATTTGCAGGTAAACGTTAGCTTAAAAGCGATTAAATTATGATTTCCCAACCCAGGGGAAAATTTGAACCTAAGCACTGGTGCAAGTAGTTGCCCATACTTCTGGCAAAAAGACCCCATTTCCCACGTCCTTTGGATGAAGGGGTCACTTGGATTTGTACTGGCTGCGATGATATGGCAATCTCTTAATTTTCAAACGGTCTCTCAAGTTGCTGGGTGATTTCAAAAGGAGGTTTCACTAGTGGCTTTTGGCTCCGCGTGCGTAGAAAAGCACGAGCCTCTCTGCGTTGCACTGCATGTACTCGGAGAATAAACGTGAGGATTCAGCTTTTTGTGGGATGGGGAACCCAAACCACATGTGCACACTCCGGTTCTCCTGCAGTCTTGCTCTGCTTGAAACTTTCTTTAGAGAAACCTGTGTGCTCTCCCCTCCTCATACTGGGAAGGAGAAACAGAGAATTTTATGCTTCGTTAGTGAGCAAGGCGGTATCTTTTGAGGTGATGATTTTCTAACAGGGCCTGGGCTGCAAAGCTGGGATTAACAGTTGCAGCTGTTAAATAACGAGCATTGCTACACCTGGGCTGGTTCTTGAAAAGAGCAGCTCCCCTGCTCCCTGCCCTGCGTATGGGATCAGTGCTGGACTCTTGCCTGTGGCTCTTCCTCCTAACCAGCACCTTTGCAAAGCCAGACAACAAAACCAGCACCTTTGCAAAGCCAGACAACAAAACCAGCACCTTTACAAAGCCAGACGCAGCGTTGCCCACGTCCCCGGGAGGCGAATCCTGTCTTTGCGGCTCAGCCCGTGCCCGTGCGTTGCTTGTTTCTGCAGGTACGCCAGGAGTGACCCAGCACTTCCCAGGTAGTTTCTCAGGCGGGATTGTAGAGGTCCTTCCAGTGGCAAAGCAAGGCTGTGGTTTTTCTGTGTGGGGCAAACTCTTACAGGGTCCAGTCTGTCTCTGAAGGCAATGCTTAAAGGCAGGCTTAAGTCCTTGGGATTTTAATGGGACTTAAACACACGCTGAAGGTGTGTGTTCAGGTGCTTTCTGAAACCAGACCCGAAGCATACAGGCAGTTTCCTTTTGGTTTCCGATTCAGCGGGGCTGGATCAGGATCGCAGCTGCTCACAGGGGTCTTTCAAGAGCATTTTCAAAAAGCAGTGATTTGGCTGCCAAAATACTGTGAATAATCCGATGTCCCCCTTGCTGTTATTCTGCCAGGCACAATCACTTTAAAGTAAGCACCGAGCTTTTCCCAGTCTCTGAAGTCTATGGAAAAAACAAAAAAGGGGGGAAAACCCACCTCCTTCCTTAGTGCTTTTAAATATTGTGACCCTTTCCTCGCGTTTATGTTCTCATCACCCAATAACGGCCCGTTCCCCCCAGCGAGACTCTGCTGCCCTTTGTCTGACGTGCCACACAGGCATTCGCCCTCATGGGTTTTATAATTTATCGCTGCCCTGAGGCTGAACTCGCGCGGCCCCGTTTCTGCCACTTTCTGTGGTGGAGTGTTAGCTGGAGCTCCCGTCTCCAGCAGCGTCAGCTCTGGTACCCGAGGCCCCTCGGGCGGTTGCTTGTCACCGAGGCACATCCAACCTTCCCGTGGCTGTAGGATGCTCACGGCAGCGGGGCAGCCACCGCCGGCTCCAAGGTGACAGTGCTGCCCTGGGGCTAGCTGTATTGCTGTTACAACTTTTTTTTTTTAAGCTAAAACTCTTTTCGGTGTTTTTCGATACTTTCTGTTGGGAAGCAGTCTTGCCTGGCGGTGGTTTCAAGTACTACGGGCGAGGGAGGGGGGATGACTGAGATAATTTAACCATGATGTTGAGAGGTTCATAAATTGCTGGGTCGTGTGTCTGAGTGACGGGAGCACAAAGGATCGGTGTGGGCCCTCGGCAGCATGCTGGGTTTGCAGTTCTGTTATAAAACAGACTGAAATACTTGAAGTTTGTTTAAAAAAGCAACCAAACAAAAAGCAACCAAAAAAACCCCCCACCAAAACCCCAAGAGGGTTGATACACTCAGGCTGGTGTTACTCACCGGGGATGTAGCCCCAGGTCTGGAGGATTTAGGGGGGGAAAAAAAAAAACTTGTTGGTGTTGATTAACTGCTTGCCTGGGTTTTCTGTGCTTCCCTGTAAAGCATCTGGTGCTCTGCCACTGTCCCGAAGCAATGCCTCTGGCTGCATCTGAGTAGCTCAGAGGTGGCCTCGGGGGTTTATGGCTTGGTTGAGCCCGAGGCTGTGATGTCCCCCTGCCCGCTGGCTGAGCGGGCTGTATAGCACCCATACAGCTAGGCTTTTGCTGTTGTTTTGGGGCCTGGGGATGGGAAATGAGGAGGAGGTCAGCAGCGTAACAGCGCAGCACTTTCCTGTTTTAAATGTTTTGCACGAGGACCCGATGGAAGCGCTGGGATCAGAGAGAAACAGCTTTGTAAGGCTTCGCTTTTCCTGATTTTTTTTTTTTTTTTTTTTTTTGGTTCCACGGTGGTTTTTGTTATCTCTCCTTCTATGTATTCACTCAGTGATGGACCAAAAGATGGTCAGGGGTTGCCTGGCCCTCTTCCAATACCAGAAAGCAGGGGGAAGTGCATGAGTTATTAAAAAAAATTATATATGCGTGTGTGTATATATGTGTATATAATATATATATACACATACTGGAAAGAAAAGGTGAAAACCATTTAGCTAAAAGCCTCATCTGGATCTCGCTCTTCTCACATCAGCGGTCCCCAGTGACCGCCAGCAGCAGTCAGAGGGGGAGCAGCACCTTCTTATCCTGTGCAATTTTCCACGGGGGGCCTCAAAGGCCGCTTTGATTTGCAGCGCTGGCCGGATTTCTGCAGCTGGGATTGATTGGCTTCAGGAAGGCTGGAGAGGAGGGGAGCTGACATGCTAGTAAGGAAATATAAAGCTGCAGCAAGTTGTAATGAGCGTGTTGGATACGGCAATGAAGGCCCGGTCGAGTGTGGCGGGGGGAGCCCGCCTTACCGTGTGCTCGATCCACGTGGTGGGAGTTGCTCTGCAGCCTGGCTGAAGCACCCAGAGCAGTTTTCCCTCCTCCGTTTCACTGCAGTTGCATCGTTGCTTTATCCAAACCCAAGCAGTTGCGTCTGCCCCCCCGCCCCCCTTTCTGCCACGCTGTGAACACGTGCGTTTCTGCACGCTGGGGAGGAAAGGGCAGACAGAGTGAAATGCAGAAGTGTGTTTCTTACTGGAGCAAGGAAGGATTTCGAGTGGGTCAACCGCTTTGTTCCAGTTTCACATCTTAACTGACTAGCTCGCAGTTCATAGCTAAGTGAGGGAGTCTGCGGTAGCCGCTGCTGAAGGGATGGGTCTGAGCGGTGCTAGTGAGTCCATCCCTCTCGGCGACGCTGAAAGAACATGAAGTGCTGAGGTGGCAGTTTCTTCTGAGGCTGCGGCGCTTGTGCTCTGTTTGGTACCTCAAAGAGACAAAGACATGGCAAGATCCTCCTTCTGCTTGCCATGCTTGCCTTCCTCCTCTGCCATGTCAAGAGCGTTCCTGTTAAGCAGAAAGGTGGGCTTGTCTTTGAGATAATCCTGACATCTCCTTTCACAATGTTCTCCTTGAGCTCCAGCTCTTCAGGGAGATTTTTGGCCAACAACTGTTGCAAAGATGGCTCACCGAGTAGGTCTCAGATTGTTCTTCTTGATATGACTCTACATCGGTTTTCTAACGTACGTCGAAGCGACTAGCTCAGGTTGCCTAGGCACGGGTAGTCACTGGCAGTGGAGGGGGATTTGTTGACACCTCTGGCTTGCAAAGGGATCAGGAACTGAAGGCTGACCTCCTGGTCTGATCTTTCTGTTCCAAATCCAGTTACAGGTAAAAATTATCCTTGATAAACAACCCAAGTCAAAAATGTCAGTTTTCCTCTTGAAGGAGGTAAGGCTGAAATTTGCTTTAGTTTCTAATAGCCAAGGGCAAGAACACTGGTGGCTTAGAGTAAATGCCTTCCTGCAGTCATAAATTCTGCTTCTTGGGGGACAAAGGATTTAGAGGATGATAAGCAATCTCAAAATTCCTTCTTTCTTTTACTTTAAGTGAAAAATGCTACTCTATTGAGTCAGCTGGAGTCAGCCACATCCATCTCGGTGGTGATTTTCCATTTGTTGTATCCAGCAACCCATCGATATCATCCCTAAATGAATGTTTCATTCAGGAATGCAGGCAGAAGTGGGAGGCAGCAATTATTAGACTAATTTAGAGCTGGAACATTTCACCCAGCATCTTCCAGGAAAAGAATGACTGAAAGGTGTGACCTCCATATCACTTAACCTGGAGATTTTTCTTAAGCCAAAGCCCAGCGGATGCTTCATCTTCAGCTCTCGGTGGTTTTTACTGATGAGCATCGCGGGTGCAGTCTCCTTCCAAGGGAGAGCTTCATCCAGAAATACTCCTCGAGCAGTGGGTCACAGCATGTCACTAGGAACAGGAAAATCCACTTGACCATAATGATGCTAATGGAGGTGGGGGGCGGAGTGTAAGACCTTTGGAAAAGAAGGTCTTTCTCTTCTCCAGCTGTATTCATCCATTACATGCTAACTATGGCCAGGGCACAGCTGTGGTTTCCTTAAGGTATGTGATTAACACTGTCAGCGTAACCACTCGAACTCAAAAGGCATCCTGTTGCTTAACCGTGAGAAAAAGCACCCTGATCATTTTTAATTTTTTTTTTTCTCCAACACCTGGTGTAAGAAATGGAAAAAGAAAATTATTTTGAGGCAATGGAGTGAAGTTGCCCGTCAGTGGAGTGTGCGATGGGAATCTGTTGAGGATGGCACAAAGCAGCGCTGCAGGCTAGCTCTTCACTGTGTTATGTCCCAGATCAAAGGAAAATATAGGGGTGAACTTGCGTCTGCTGGATAAAATAATGCTGCAAATAAAGATAGGTCATGAAACCACCTGGTGACTTTGTCTCGTGCTTTCAGGTTTTATTTTTTACATCATTAGGCATGCATGAGTTAGCATGCCATTTTGGGCTGGATAGGTGCTGCCGTGCATGACCGAGCTTCAGAGCTCGGCTGCAGCTTTGAGCAGAAACATAACCCCATCCCAGGCAGAAGAGTTGCTAAGATGATGGTTCGTTAGTACAATCTTTTATTGCTCTTGTATGTCTCCTTGTTAAACCAGACCTCTCGTATGCTCTGTGGCACAATCTCCTGCACAGAAAGAAACAGCCAGTGATAAATACTGAGATTTAGTACTTTATACCTACCTCTGAAATATTTAAATGAGAAAGCTCTCTGCAGTAATCTTTGAAAACAGACCGCCACGTTGTATGAAAACAGCAATTTTCCCCTCCAAAATCAAATGATCCTAGAAAAAATCAGAAAGATGATGTGGAGGAACTACCGTCAATTCAGTCTTTTAAAAAATGGTTTTGCAGTTTGATATTCCCTTACCAGGACCTGAATAGCGTGTTCAGATAATAGCTGGATAGAAATGCTAGATATAGTTGCTGGATAGAAATGCTGAGAAGGGCTAATCAGCAGATTGTACTCTTAGGCTTGCCCAGACACACATTCTAAAAGGAAATTATTGCTCTAAAACACTTTACACGTAATCCTTTGTGCTTTCAGTTCTTGGCGGCTGCTTGACAAAATGAAAAAAATCAGTAAATAACTGAGAAGCCAGCTCACAAGCGAGCTCAGAAACAGGGTGCAATTGAAGTCTTTAGTAGTCATTATGTACCTGGAGATTACCCTCATCATCATCATCACCGCTGTAGTCGAGCTGGCTGTGAAACGGTGACTGCTCGTGGTTTCTTCCCTTACTGTTTCCAACAGTTGGAATAATTTTCTGCCATAGCTTTGTTATGGTGATCTTGTTCCTTCAATTCTTTCCTAGCCACTCTTCTTCAAACAGCCTTAGTCTCCGTGTTTAATGTCATTGCATAGTACCTAAAATAATGAGGAAGGTGCGAATGTGCACCATTGCATCAGGCAGGACCTCTCCTGGTCAAATCGATCCTCTCGTGGTTTCACGCAGCCGGCAGGAGCTTGCCAGTCTGGGACCTGCCGCAGGCTATGGGCAGCGGCCAGCAGCTGCCAACATCTGGGCAGCTCGCCTGCCCTCCTCTCAGTGCAGCACCACCGCCTGAGAAGCTACTGAGGAGGACATCAGCTTCAGTTGGGCCCTGAGGCTTATTATCGGGACAAAACACTAATGAGCATTGACTTTCCTGCATAGAGAATTGGTTCTGGTGGCGTGGTCAGAGCCTGCTCTGCTGCTAGGGAGCCTGCGATGGTCTTCGTAGATGCAACATCACTGGACAAAGTTTCATCTTACCTTGGTTTAAGTTGAATACAGTTGTAAAGTAAGCAGCCAGATCCGGCCCAAAACTCACTGCAGTCAAAGGAGCATTTTTGCCAGTTTTTATGAGGTTTTGGGGAATGTGCCCAGGCAAGGCAAAGGGCTTAAAACTACCTGTCTCAGCATTTCCTGGCCCAGTGTTCAATAGACCTTTAATGTTAAACTTCTGGATTGCTTTCAACCCTTGAACCCTTGCTTGAACCTAGCAACTTGCTTGAACCCCCCCCCCTTTTTTTTTTTTTTTTTAAAAAAGTCATCAACATTTAGGCCTTTTGGAGGGAAGCTCAGCATCCTGAGCCTAATGATAAATATGAAAAGACAAAAATTGCACATGCAGCACCATTACCTTACCGAGAGCCATATGTATGTTGTCACAACACAAAATAGTTTTTATTCCTACATCTTAGACTGGGGTTGGGATATTCAAAAGGTAATAATCTCTTGGGTTAAGAAGCCGGCTGTTCTGTTCTTCCTTCCTTCCTCAGCAACACAAGGCCCCAAGAGGAGGTCAAAAGATTATTCTTTTTTCATTATTCTTAATCCAATTCTTCAGTGGAAATGGACGCTCTTTTTATTGAATCCGTTTATTTAATTGCTGCTGCTGGAAAGCTATTTCATGGCCCACAAGAAGTTAGAAAAGCTGGGATGTTTTCCTTTTTACTGGGGTTTAAGGTTAGCTCAGGGGGAGGATGGTGCACAAGTCCGCTAGAGATCTTGTCTTACTGCTGCGCCCATCCCGCAAGATGCACTCTGATACACGGGGGTGACAAAATGAGCATCCTCCCTCCTCGCCCCTCTGGGACAGCTCAGCATCACGCACCTTGTTTCGGAGGATTTTTTTTCCTTGGCTCAGAATATCTGTGCCCTGTCCATCATCGGACCTCTCTCATTAAAGCTGGTTGCTTCTGCCTCACCGACTGATTGCTCCGTGACGGGTGATGGAGCGTCCTGGGGGGACAGCAGCTTTGCTGCAGATGAGAACCCCCCAAGCCCCCCCACTTCTATATGAGGAAAATCTTCCCGTGTGAGCCTTTAAACTCTATTCCTGATGGCACGGAGCCGAGTGTGATACAACACACCTCGAACGACCTCGGTTTCACCCCCAAGCACACGGCGTTGGGGGTTTTTTTTCCCCCCTAGAGTAATTTCCAAGCACAGCCCCTTAAGACTGAGCTGAAAAGCCTCACTGAGAGATGGCTCCGCTCCCGGAGCGCCCGTCCCTCCTCGCGCGGCCACCCGCTCCGTCTGTCTCGCCCATCGATTTTTCCCTCCCGAAAGCCAAGCGCTGCCTGCGGGCCGGCGGATCGATGCTGGTGAGGAAGCGAGGGAAAAAGAAAGGAAGAAATAAGGTTTTGACTCCAGGCGCTGAAGGCAATTGTCATATTTTTTCCCTTTGAAACCTGAGCAGGAGTTGGCTGGGATCTGCCAAGCTGCAAGTTCTCACACATTTGGTAAATATTTAGGGTCTGATTCACCACTGAATCACTCTCTTATTTTTTTGGCTCTATTTGAAGGAATTCCTCTGTCACTGGGATAACGCCAGCCATCTGAGGTCCTCCCACCTTTTTATTTTAGCATCTCACGGCCATGTGTGCCTGTCCCGACAGTCACCCATCGGGTCAGGGGGATGGTGTCATCACTGCCTGGCACACTGGTCAAAGGCACAAGAGTTCATCTCTGACCCTAAATCCGAAACTGGCCAAAAGCCCCAGCCATCAGCTGGCGAGACCCTGGTGCGATGCCAAAGGGTCCACGCGTAGCAGGAGGCGGTACGCGTGCGGCATCGCAGCCTCTCTCGTGGGACTCGCCGTGCTGTGGGTGCCCCTTGGTGCCTGGTGGGTCGTATGCCAGCTCCTGCTGCTGCATGGTGGTCGTTGAATAGCCGCACTACTTGCCTCGCTATACCTGGGAGACCTTCTGGGGGGATGCGAGAGGAGCCTATTTCCCTCCAGAGACGACCGCAGTCAGTGTTTTCCACGTACAGACCTCTGCTTTCATCGCAGGTGGAAGACAGCATGATGGATGTGTACGATCTTGTGTACGAGGAGGTGAGGAGGAACGCCTCCAGCTTCAGGAGGCACGAGCTGACTGCCATCCACGAAGCAGTAAGTTGTCTTTCAGCCTTAGCAGGAAACCTTGCCCTGGGGTATCTTCCCGATGGTTTCAGCAGGCTGGGGCTGACGCCCGTGCTCTGCCTCAGGGGTGCTGCAGTGCCATTTTCCCTCAGGAACCGAGTCCTCCAGCCTGCTCCTCCCTTCCTACTCTTCCTTTCTAATTTGACCAACTAGATTATCAACAGGAGGAAAGGGCCACCTACTTCAGCATCGCTCTGGTGCAAGATCTTCAAAGCTTTCGCACTGTAGCTGATATATATATGTTGTCTGTCACAGCAGGCCTTCTGCCGTGGTACGAGAAAGTGGATATACACCTCTCTGGTGTCCCCGGTCAGGTAGAGAGAGGCGGGGAATTCCACATTGTCCAGCAGAAGTATTTGGACTTGTTATTTCGGTTTACCCTTGAGCCTATGGCTGAGGAGTACTGGAGGCTACGTGGCCTCTTGCAGTGCTGGAGGCTGCTAGCAAGCTCCCCAAAGCCACCACCCGGGATGCTGTTGGCGCGGGGGACTTCCCTGTAGCTCAGTAGGGTGGTTGCCCAGGGCACAGGGAGGACGCTTGCCCTCAAAGCCACAGGAGATGAGTGAGGATGTCCCCCGTGGTGAGAAACTCCCGAGTCCCCACTGAGTAAGGGAGATGCCGTCTCCTCGCGCAGCAAGGCCTGTTTGGGTGGTGAGTCCATGGCACGCAGCAGGGTGGGCGGGAAGGTCAGCTCCGCTCGCCTGTTTCCAGACACCTCCCATGCAACTCCCTTTATCCTTCTGTGTTTTCTTAAACCATCGTAACAAGTACTTTCCGAAGCTACTTTCATCTGTGCTTCTCAAAACACAGAAAAGGGCAAATGTTTCTCATTGCAACAGCGGTGGTGGCCCTCAGGGCCGTGACCAGGCGTGGTGGTGCTTGCTCTGCAGGGTTGTGGAGCAGCACTCCCAGAGTCCCGCTTGGCAAGGAGAACCAGGCACAATACCCAGCTTCATCAGTTGCTTATTTTAGCCACTTTAATTGATGGAGAAACAGAAACAGTCCTTCTACTCTTTTTTTTTTTTTTTTTTTTTTTTTTTTTTTAATTCTCCTTCTGCTAGAGCTCTGAGCTGGCCAGTTCACCCTGGCTACAGGAAACCAGCTCCACAGTGGGTGTTGCTGGGGACCGCCCCCAGCCCATAACAAGTACTGGGAACATGAGTGTGTGCATCCCTGGGTTTTCCAGAGCAGCCACTGTGAGAGCTGGTGTGACCATGGAGGGAGGGCTCAGCCCCAGCAGCATTCCTGGAGGAGCACGGGCAAGTTTGGGGCCAGATCCATCCACCTCCTCTGAATTTAACCTCCATTGCTGCAGCTGTCGACTGCATACCTACGTGCTTGGCTCCTTGCAGCCCCGGTTGTATAGCCTGGGGCAGCAGAAGGGGGGG
>NW_009233912.1:5163-14498 GCF_000690835.1 Fulmarus glacialis | reverse complement strand
GGCAGCGAGGGGAGAGCCCCGGCGTGTGGCTGGCAGACCTCTCCCTCTCTTCCAGTTCCTCTGCTGCGGGAAGCGCTCTCCTTTTGGGGACACGGCCAACGTCGAGCGCAAGACGTGCCCCTCCGGCCAGACGCGCGATGCGGGACAGGTAAGGGAAAGGTTTCTTCCACTTGTTGTGCCGCTACGTGCTAAGTGTTAAAACCTCACTGGTGTTTAAGTGTTAATGAGAATTGTGGCTTTTTCACGGTTTGGGGTTGCTATGGCTTGGGGTTTGTTTTGTTGGGGTTTTGTTGTTTCGATAAGGAGGCGTCTCACCCGCTGGAGGGGACGCAGTGGATCAGCAGGTCTCAGACCTGCAGATGTGGTTTCCTTCGCAGCTCTAGAAGAAAGCCTTCGAAATGCTTGTGTCTGTAGCCTGTCGCTTCCCTCAGCTTCCTCCTCATCTCCTGCCTCCGCAGAGAGTGTGAGATATCACGGGCGCGTCTGAGCTCAAAAAAACTGTTGGACTTTTCCACGTGACGTTAATTGCTGAAGCTTAAAAAGTGTCCCACTAACAGCAAATGTGGAATTTGCTGTAATTCCTTTTTCCCAGGGCATTAAGTAGGTATTAAAACGAGAAACTCATGGAGCAGGATGATGATGCCCAGCAGTAGCTTCACCAAGTACACTTCATTCCTCCTCTTTGCAGTATCTCAGTGAGGCCGATGGAGAAGCCACCAGTATTAAACTGCCTCTGTGCTGAAGCTGCAACATAGAGTTCACGCTCTCTGAGCAAATCTATTGTGTGATTATTTTTCCTCCGCTGGAGTAGCCACGTCAGCTGAAGTAGCCAAAGCCACCAGCACCAATATGTGTGTTGTCCCTAGGAAAAACAAAACCGTGTTGCTACAGCTATACGAAAACGTTGTTAGGCGAAGATGTCCAGCGCCAACAGGACGCCGTGACGCGCAGGCACGCGTCAGCCCGCGGGGCAGCGTTTCACAGCGCTGCCTCCAGAAACGTCACATCTCGAAGCAGGGTTGAGCTCTGGCTCGAAGAGCAGGAAGGGAGAGCAGAGCAAAACCGGGCCCCGTAGGGGTGACTCTGCTCCCCGCCCCGCTAACGGTTGGCGTTTCCTCCGGTAGCGAGCCGGGGGAGGTGCGTGGGAGGATGCATTTTGCGACCCAGGGAACTGCAGTTTGGTGGCTGCAGTGCATTCACTCTCTGGCTTTGAGCACTCTTACCTCACTCTGCAAATCTCGTCAGCAAGGGCATGCTCCTGCATTTCTGAAATGGCTCTCTTGGCTAACACCTCCTGGATTTCCGTGGGGCTGCTGGCATGCTTAATGCTAACGTATATTAATGCTTGCGACACTTTGCAAAATTGAGCTGTTCATTAATATCTTTGGGGAACGCATGTAGCATTGTGGTGTGCTCTGCTTTTTCCATTTTTTCATTTCCCTCTTTCCGTTTTCTAGCGGGTGGAAAGAAAAAACCTCGCGCGTGACCACACTCACCTGTGCGCACACACATCCCCCACAGTCCGAAACACATCATACCAAGAAAATCGTAGGTGTATTGTAGTAATAGAAAATAGACCGCAGGTGTTTGTCTTCCCAAGTTGCAGCAGGAAAAAGGAGAGCTGCCCACAAAGCAGCCCAGCCGTGCAATGCTGCGTCCCCCTCTTGCCTCCCTTTCTATCTGGGGTTGTGGCAAGTGCTGTTGGGGGGACGAAGCCCCCCCACCGAGCTGCTGCTGTGCTGCAAGGGGTGTCTCTCTCCTCCCAGGACTGCCTGCGAGAGATCCAGGATTTCCTGAAGAAGCACATGGACTTTGTCTCCACGCTCCTGGGCATCGCCATCGGCTTCACGGTAGCTATGTCTGTTCCTTCGTGGTTTTGGCCCCGAGAGGCAGGCTCCGGCGGGGAACGCGTATCCTACGTTAGCCCCCCAGAAGCTGGGATTTTGGGTGATTTTGGTGACTGGCAGCAGAGAAACAAGCAGTGGTGGACTCCACTGTGAAAATCAGGAAAGGGTCAGGACCTGCCTTGGCCAGGCTGATGGATGGAGGGGTTTTCCTGCAAGAATAGGCTCGCTGCACGGTTTTCCTGCCCGAACTAGGCTGGGAGCGGGCTGCAGCAGAGTTTGCATTTCATCCACTCAGGCTTGCCTGCGCATCTTCTCCTGCAAGCGAGAGGCCGTGCCCCCTGGCGCAGGGCTTGCGGATCGGGTAGGAAGCCGGCAGCAATTGTGGAAAAGGAGATGGAGTAAAAGCTCCATATTTTAGGAAACTTGCTGCCTCCCAGCTCAGCCTGGGAAGTCGCTTTGTGCGGCCGGAGCTGGAAAGTCTTGAAAGCTACTGAGCACCAGCAGTGGAGCTGGAGAGCTGTGCAGAAAGGGAAGGTCTCATCCTATTAATGACCACTAACGCACCCGGTAAGGTGCATTCGGGCAGTGGGTGGGTGAAGCGCGGGCTCGTAAGGAGCAGGCTGTAAAGGAGAGGAGCAGAGGGTGTTGCCTGGGCTCCCAGGCACCGTCCTTGGAGGAGGATCTTGCAGAGGAGGGGTAGGATCGTCTTCGGAGGATGGCTTGGGTAGAAGGGGTCTGTACTGAATTTGTGAGTCTTATTTGGGGGAGGACAAAAGAAAAATTGAAATGCTGCGAGAGGAGGGTGTCCTTCAGCGGTGAGGGGGCTTGGTGGCTGCATGGGGACGGTCCCTTCGGAGCTGGAGAGTGCCGCTAATTAAAACAAGCCTGTTCGTATGCCCACCCGCTGCTTGGCAGAGGTGTATCACAGTAATTACCTCTATGCGAGGGCCCTGCACGTGCGGTGAAGCACGCCAGAAAGGAGTACACGCCAGGAGGCTCGTTTCTTCCCCATTAAGGGAGGTTTGGTCTGCTGTGATATCTCCAGGCTGCTCCCCAGCTGGGGTGACCTTTCCTGACTGAATGTGTATTGGGAGATTGTTTTACTACTTGCGTCTGCCTTGGCACAATTATGGGTTAGAAGACTCTTCTCCATCTAAATAAAACCCAGAGGAACAAACACTTTTTTATTTTTTACTGCCAATAGTAAATTAGGAAAACCATCAGGCATTGCTGTGGAGCTATAAATGTAAAGGCACGTGTGAATATTTGGTGTCGCTTTCTAATTTTTTCTCAGGTATAGGAGGAATTTCGCTGCAGCTATATTCAGACAAAAGCGGGAGCATTTTTATTATATGTATCTCTTTTTCACAGCTTGATGCTATAGCCAGATAAGGCGGCTGTCTTTGAAGCGCGTGCTAGAGGAAATCTCGCTGCACGGTTCGCTATTGTGATGGCAGGATGCAAAGGAAGCGCCCGACGAGGGCTAGAGCCGCTCTGATGTCACTGGCCCCCGGCCAACAATGCACACATGTCCCCAGATCAAGCCGCAAGCAAAGGTGCTTGCACGTTAAGGCAGACCTTTAGGAAAGAGCACGTTGTTACAGCCCTTGTTATCCTTCCCACAGCAGCCTTTCCTTTGATACGTTGCCTGGGTAAATCCTAATGTGTGACATACCCGGCAGAATATCACAACGCAGAGGAAGTATGCTGTCCTCTGCGTTCACAACCGTGCACGTGCATGGGGTGGGGTTTGGGGTTTGTCGGGGGTTTTTTTGGTTAGTTGAGTTTTTTACTCCAAACAATAAATAGGTTTGGTTTTTTTTCTCCCTATGTTATCCTTACAAAAGACTTTTATTATGAGAGAGATATGTCTGTTCGCATAGAGGAATGTTTTGTGGCAGGGATTTGAAATCTGAATTTCCTGGTTTCATCTCATTTCTTGGTATTTTTAGGACCGGGTTTGAGCTGTACTCTGCTAATTCCAGTCAGATGCTTTAACCACGTGTTGGGCTTTTTTTTTTTTTTTTCTCCCATGTCGGAATTGGTGTTCACCATTTTACTGGAAAACAGCTCTCTTAAGAAAAATGTGACATCCTGATACATAAATTCAGCAGTGCCAAGCGGACTAACAGGCGACATTTACGATGGCTTATTTGCACAGGTGGAGCATCATAATCAGTTCGGCATTTAATTGTGTGCCTGTCTCATCCGTTTCCTTTTAGGTTTACGGGATGATCCTGACCTCATTCCTCTGGTTCTCCATCCACTTCAGCAGCAACCTGGACCGGAAAGGCAAATACACCCTGCGAGAGAGGTAGAACCCGCCGCCCGGGCGTCCCTGCCAGGTAGAGCCAGCTCTTGGCGCAGGAAGATGTCTGAAGTCACCCACGGAATCCCCCGGGAAGGCGTTGCATGGGCGCAGGCGGTGGGACGCGCGTCACGCGTTGCCCTATCCCGCGCTACAAGCTGTCGTGCGTTTCCAAGCCGGTCAGAGCGGACGATGCTCTGCGAGGAGCAGTCCCACGCCTTCGCCGAAAACGGACAAGGACGGCGACGCGCACCTGGGCTCGGAGATGCAGATCGCCTCGCCGGGGGACGAACGTGGCTGTAGCTCCACAAGCAGGACACAAAGAGCCCCTCAGGACAAAAATGGAGAGAAAAGCCCAGCCAAAATCACAGCATTAAACCAAACTTCTCTTGCGCTGCCGTCTGAGCCGTTCCCTGTGACCCCCAAAGATGCAGTGTTTCTCGGAAGATGGCTTTGGATCACAGCCCAGGACCGATCTTGTGCTATAGACAAATATATGGACATAAAGTGTGTCGTCACTGATGGGGAATGTGCTCTCCTAGCCTGGACACTCGTGATGATCGACTTTGGGCACGTTTCTGATCATGCTCGAGCATGTAGGCATCCAATGACTGTCGATTTGTTTTTCCCCTGTTTTCAAATATTGCCAGATTTACAGAGCTTTTGGTAGAGATCAGGGAAAAAAAATCCGAAAGCAGTGCATGAGCTTTGAAAAAATGACCAGCATAAGGACATACCCCTCTGTTATTCCTCCTTGCTAATGCAATACACCATCATTTTTTAATTCTCAGGATTTAGTCAACCTCCTAGAGCTTGATGCCACACTGGTTTCACAGAGGCTTGTCTGACTTCCAGCCTTAGCTCTGTGTTTATCTAGCTTCACAAACCCACCCGCCGCTGTGCAATACAAAAGGACTTTGATATTACACATACATGCAGGACTGAAGTTTAAATCTATAAGAGAACAGGACTGATCTCCAGCCAGGTCAAACAATACAATGTCCAACTCCACGTCCTCTTTACATCACCTTATCAATAATAAACAGAAATTTAAAAAGCCTCAATCAACTGAAGAACTCAGCTCTTCATCTAGCTCAAACTCCCTGGCGTGCTTTGCCCTCATTGCAAGGAGGCAGAGCCGCTTCTGTGCCGAAACCCATCGTTGCAATAGATTTAGCACCTGCTGGAAAACCTGCTGTAAAACTCTATGTGAAATGTCTGTTGAACCAACAACAGCTTTCATCCCTCTCCTTTGTGTGGCTTTTAGCCATGAAAAACAGTAAGTAGCAATTGTTTATTGAGATAAACGTGGAAACCCCCGTGCTGATGTTCAGGCAGGGGCTGCTACACCTACAAGAACAGCCTACGGCACCCGGTTAGCATTTTAACGTGGCTGCATAGCAATTGTTTATTGAGATAAACGTGGAAACCCCCGTGCTGATGTTCAGGCAGGGGCTGCTACACCTACAAGAACAGCAGTACAGCCCACGGCACCTGGTTAGCATTTTAATGTGGCTGCAAATCTCTTGCATTGGAAAGAATTGCAAGGGGGGGTGGGGGAAGGGCTATCGCTCCTCCTCCCCCTCCCTTGGAACCAGCGGAGCTTCACCATTGACTTCACTGGAAGCAGGATCAAGTTCAAACTGCTCCAGAGTATTACTCAAGCTACCTCCTGGCAGTCACCAACACACCTCGGTCTAGCAGGGATTTAGTGGTGATATGCACTTGCCAACATACCCACTTCTAGCAGTGGGGAAAGATTCACTTTTATTTTTATGTTTATCTCTCTATCTATCTATCTCCTATTAAGTATATCACGCTCTGGAGAGAGACAATCTCCCTTGTGAGCTCCAGCTGCTATTGTCCAGGCCACTGCTATTGTTATTCCTCAGGCCAGCTGGCAGCTCATGTGATTCGTGGTTGCTTCAATAAAGACGAATTTCTTGCAAAAGGCCATCATTCCTTCTCTTTTTCTGCCGTGCATGAGGCTGCCTGCGTTGCTCGGGGGTTTGCGTCATGGAGAGCCCTCAGTAATTCTGTCAGTGCTGGGAAGAGATATTCCCCGGGCAGCTGGTGCTCGCCTGTCCCAGCAGCGTGCCTTAGCACCCGAGAGGGAGGCGATGGCCTGGGTCCTTCAGAGGAAAAGGAGCCGCTCATCAGCCTCATCCTACCCTCGGCCAGCTGCCGGGGCAGCAGGCAGGTACCTCGCCTGCAATGAGTAGTGCAAGCAGGGGCAGGAAAAAAGCTTAAGGACGTGTTTAAGCAATAAAGACCGGAGTATTTCTATGAAAGAAATCTCTACCGTTTCACTTTTTTAAACACTAGGTAGTCAGGTCTTGCCCACCGCTCGGTGTTGGCTGGACGACTGCTGGTGTTCTGCCATACCAAAAAACCGGTCGGTGCTATGGGTGTGGGTACCTGCTCAAGCCTCATCAACTAGTAGAAAAGATCTCTGTTAACGCTTCACCACCAGGACCGCTAAAGCTTCAGGTGCTCCTCCTTCCCGGGTCAATTTTTAATGAAAAAGGGATGATTGTGGACAGGAGTAGCATATATATGGCTATCGTATCCCCCTCCTCCAGCTCTCCTTTTCCTTGAATCACTTGTGATCACTGAAAGCTCATCAGGAGGAGCAGGCACCCTCCCAGCACTGGCCATAGAGGTGCGCGCCTGCGTAGCTGCTGTTCTCACACCTCTGTAATGATTGCTGCTGCTTGCAGCAGGGATGAGAACACGACCTGCACCGAACCACCTCGCAAGGGGATAACGCACCTGGAGGGTCGTCGTTTCTTCTTCCCAATAAGCAGCAAACCGGGAGCGTGTGATTTCTCGTCCCAGGGAGTTGGGAGTTCCCTTTCTTCCTCTGAGAGCCAACCATGGGGTTCAGGTAATTTTTTTTGCTACAAAAAATTTAACAAACAAACTATAATAAAAAAAAAAACCAAACCGTGTTCTGTATGCACGTGCTGGCCATCTCGTGATCTTTATTCCCATTTCACCCATGGCTGGAGTTCCCCTGCAAGGAGCAGCACCTTTAATGAGCGGCTGGCAGAGCAGTGCCCGGCCGGACACGCTCTTCTGCCAGAGCTCGTGCTGTGTGTAGCAGCAGGGGCTCCTGCCGCCCTGTGATGCCATCCCGTTGCCATTTTCAGGAGCAGGAAAGGGAATACCTTCGACTCCTCGGTTTTTAGAAACCTGTTGCAGAAAAATGCAGCGTTACCACTTTGTTCGCAGTCGTAAACGGCAGCACCCAGGGCTGGCTGGGTGGAAGCTGCCAGGCGGGCAGGCGTCGAGCGGGTTTTTTTACACCTGTGCCAACAAAAAGCCCCTGTCCTGCAGTCAACGTGCTTGCACTTACCAGCCCCTAATTTGCTGCTTGCTGTGGGCAAATTACAGCTCTTGTGCAACCAGAGCAAAACCCCAGGAACCTATTTGTAAGCACTGCCAAGAGTTACCCAGCCTTGAGAAGAGCAAGAGAGAGATTTTGCTGGGATAAGAGCATGGAGTTGAGCAACGGGGATGCAAAACCAGCAGCCAGGCCAGGAAACACCTGCAGATCCCTGAGCCTTCCCAGGGCTTGCACAAGTAGAAGCTGGCTGTTATAAGCACGTCAATACTCCAACTCTGGTAGGAAAGAAATCCCTATTTATGTAGGCATAGGCAAGAGCAAAAAAAAAAAAAAAAGTTAAAGAAAGACCAAAGGTGCAAAGTTAAATATTTAATTGTGAATTGGCTCCAATTAATTGTCAATTAAGCTCCAGCAATTATCAATTAGTTCCACTAAGGTCACCTGGGCAATCGCAGTTTGGCCTCTCGATGGGTATGCGTTAGCTTGTGCTCACGCGTTACCCTTTTCCTTTTATTTTAGACAAACCCCCAGCTCTATCTGAGGACGCGGGGAGAGGGAGCAACCTGAGGCCAGGTGATTACCTACAGGGCTGGGGAGCATCAGCCCCTGGCAGCGGCAAGAAGCCTTTTGTGCTGCTCTCCATCCTTCGTTGCCCACGCCCCGCTCAGGTCCTGCTCTGCCAGTGTGAGCATTAATTTCCCCTGAGGCTTTACGTGGGGCTCGCCGCGTGCCCGTGGGTGGCCCGACCACAGCTTGCTTACGAGCCAGGAGAGCTTTCCCAGCGCCTGCTCCGAGGGCAGCAGATGCCGCTTTTTCAATGTACTTCTCACGCAGAACTGCAGGTGAGCAGGGCGCAGCTTTGCACGGCAGCTGAGGACGTTTAGGGCTTCTGCAAATTGGGTTTTTCAGTACCCGGAAAAAAACCTGAGGAGCTCAGAGCACTTGTGAAAAGCACAGGTTAAGCAATTTACTGACTCTCTAGAGGGATTCGGTGGTGAGGAGAGTGGGAATCTTTCAGCCTCGTGGTGCGCTGGCTGGGCTCCAAAACGTTTTGCTGTTTCCTGCCCTATTGACTGTGTGTCTGCCAGTTCCCACTACCGTCACAATAAAACTTCCTCACGCAGCAGCCCCTTCGCTCTGCAACTCCGGTTCGTGCCTGCAGCAAGCTCCTAAAGGAGATACTGCTGAGCAAGTCCTTCCGAAGCCTTGTAAGTTGGCAAATTTGGATGGCCCTTTGCAGCAGGGGGGTGATAAGGAAGCCATCTCCTGCTAAGGTAAAGTCGCGTTTCCGAGCTGCAGACATAGGAAATATTTTTTGAAGAGTTGATAGACGTATTTTTTTTAACCGGGTGCAGAAGCAATGCGTTTGCAAAAGCAGCTGGCTATAATTCTCCTCTAGAAATGCAGCCAGAGGTGGTAGATGCTCCATGCAGGAGATCTCCGCCAGCACAGCTGAAGGCAGGTAAGGTCAGCAGCTGCTTTGAATACACGGTCGGATCACACACGGCCTGCAACTCTCCCGTGAAGCGTCGTTGCAGTTCTCTCTTTTAGTAAAATGCTATATTGGGGTGAAAAGGGATTTTTTTTCTTCACTGTGTAGTTCCTCTCCTGGGAGGCTGAGCAGCCGGCAGCGAGCATCAACCCTGTCCGCTGGGAAACATAGCACCGGGTGGGATGGTGGGGGAGAGCGCGGGAGCAGGGAGGGGAAGCACCGGAGCAGCCTCGGAGACTGTTTTGGAAAAACAGACGTGGTGCATGTTTTGCAGCTTTCAGCCATAGCCACCAAACCCATGAGCGGTTGCAGGCCTGCCGGGGAGGCTGCCCCCTCCCT
>NW_009233912.1:0-5123 GCF_000690835.1 Fulmarus glacialis | reverse complement strand
CTCTCGCCCCCAGCACAAATCCATTGCTAGCTTTAGTCACCCGGTGTTTTGGGGGTCCGTCAAACAAATTGATGCCTAGAGGTAATCTGCATATCTCCCCCTGCCAGGAAGGTCATGAGGAAAAAAAACCCCAAACATCTCTTTATCTGGAAGAGATACAGGGCGGTCTCTCAGCTTGCGAAGAATCGGCACATCTTGGGAGAAATACTTCCAGCCGAGCCCAGAGGTGCCCACCCACAGCTAATACCCTGCTGTCTACCAGATGCTATTCCCTTAGACTCCAGCGAGCGAAAAGGAAAGGTCCTTCCCAGCATTTTTGCCGGGAAGATGCATATCCCTGCGTCGCTCTCCCTGGAGTCGCTGGCAGCCGGCTAGCTGGGCTGTTTATGTTATCCCAAGGCCAAATCCCCCCTCTCTCCCCTCAGCATCACTAAGTGCTATTGTTTAACCCCTGGGTGCACCAGCTTGCTCACGGACGTGCTCGCTTTCTTTTTAGCCCCGTTACATCAGCAATAAGCTATTCCAGTCATTATTCACCCACTAATGAATTATACATTGATTATACAATAGGCGGTCTCTGCATCGGTGGGCTGGGCTCTTGCTCTCCCGCGTGGCATTTCGCAAAGCGCAGCTAAGCCCAGCTGCGGCTCGGCCCTCTCTGATGCCCTGAGAAAAATGAATGTTCGCTTTCCGGGCTTGGGAGCAGCAGAGCCTGAGCTGAGAAGAAGGAGTGTCTGGGCTGGATGGGGAAACCCGCTTGGGTTTGCTCTCCCTCTGCCATAGCTCCGGCGGGAGCCGATGCTGCCCTTCCCCACCGCTCCCCCCGCTTCCTCCTCCTCTTTATATAACCTGACCCATCACCATAGATACGTTGACATAAATATTTAAAGATGGCAGAGAGACAGACCACGCAGACGGGAACCGTTTGTTGAGTTTATTAGAAACAGAAACTTCAGGCGCAGCTACAGGTCTCTGCTTGCCGCATCCCCCCCAAAGGCTGCGAGGCAAACGCGACCCCCCGGGCCATCGCGGTGATTCAGCTGAATTTGCAGAGGCGGGCACAGGGATTTTCGGATGAGCAGCACCCACGAACCAGATATTCTGGAGATGTCCCCTTAGAGATGTGGATGAGATTCGTAATGTTATTTTTTCTACTCAAAATGAAGGCGTTGGCTGGCTCCCCAGGGGTGCAGGCGAGCCTCTTCCGAGGAGATGGAGCTCTACCTTCCCACCGCCGTAGGCCAGTCCGTGCCCTGCAGCTTGCCCTTGCTCAGTCCCTGCCTTGAAAAACAATATTGCGGGGTGTTGGCTGCCTAGGAAGTTATTCTTACGCGCTCTGGGACTATTAGCCTCCTGCAGGATGAATTTCTGAGCTTCTTTTCATGCATCTCCAAAATGTCCTATTCAAAGATTTTTGGTGATGCTGCTGTTGTTTGGGTTTGTTTGGTTTTTTTTTTACCACCAGGTAAAAAAAAAAAAAATCTACACAGGTAGATTGGAAATCCAGGCTATTTCTGTCATATTTTCCACAGAAAATAAGATGTGGTGGTTAAAAACTAACTAGGACCTCACCCGCAAAATGACGCACAGTTTATTCCCATGGTTTGTCCATCATTTTTGCGCTGGCTGTGAGGAGGGCAGGGGGATTGCCACGCAAACCCAAGCCGTGCGGCCAGACTACCGCGTCAGCGGCCATCCCGCCGTCCCCGGCGGACGAGGGACTCCCATCTGCTCTCCCAAATCTCCTGGAGACCCTGGGTGTTAGGTGTTCAGAGCCTGCCTTGATGCTAATCGTTTCACACCGTAGTCGCCTGGTCACACGCCTCACACGCGTACGAGGTGAGGAGGACGTGGATCTGTCCTCTCCCTTCATCCCTCTCCATCGCTTTTTATAAAACACAAGGGGGTTTTTTAAGGTGGAGCTGCTGGAAGGCGGGTGGGCATCTCCCTGGGAGAAGCAGGCTCGACGTGCCGGGGACTGGGCTCGCCGAGTGCTGCTGGTAAGGGACTGCGGGCTGAACTGGGGCTGGGAGGCAGCTCGAGCCGCATCTGCTCTAAGGGCCCCTGGTGAGTCATACCCATAGATGTCAGCTATGCCAGAACCCACAAGCATGACACTGACTTTTATAAACAGGTTCACAAAAAAACCAACAACAACCCAAGCCCAGCAGACAGAGGAAAGACACTGCAAGAGCCTCCGCTCTCCGCTGCTTCACTCCGCCTGCAAACCCAATTGCGAAAGCAAATTCAAATAGCCTCTCGGGAGCAGGAGGAATTTTTTATTTTGGGGTTTTGGGGCTTCTTTTTTTTTTTGCTTTTTTAGAATTTACTTTTTTCTTTCAGTGCTGCAAGACTCGGGAGGTAAGTAGCTGCTTCACAGACCTGCCTGCAGCTGGCTGCTCTGTAAACGGCTATGCATTGGCGTTGGCGCGCTGCTGAGCACTTGAACCGAGCCCATCCTCCTAAAGAGGGAAGTCATCAGCCCTATTCATAGCGCTTACACTCGATACCGGCATGTGACACCGATACATGAACTGAATTTGTGCAAATTAGTTTTACTTATTTATACAGCAGCATTTTATAAAGAGCTGATAAAGCCGCCGAGAGTCTTTGAAATGCAGTTCTGGTACTTTATGGACTGTACAGCAAGTAGTACAGCATGACAAACGAATATACAACATCTGAAATCACACGTAATCCTGGGAAACAGTATATGTTCTCTTGACACCGTGCCACCGTGGTGGTTTTTTTCTTCCTGTACATTAAGGTCAAAGTTTTCAAATGTACACAGCTGAGCTGCTTAAAAAAAAAACAAACAAAAAATATTTGGACAAAGCTTGACATCCTTTTCCACTTCCATGTTTTGAAGAGGACTTTGTTAGTACGGCCAGGTGGGTGAACCCAGTTTCGACTGTAACTGGGAGCTACTCGATGCAGGAGATGGTGGGGCTGCGCCCCTGCTCCCCTGCCAGAGCCACGTCTGTACCTGAGCCCTGGGCAGCACGTGGCTCCAACACAGCCTGAGGGAAGGTCCCAGAAACGAGACTGAAAAGGTTCATTTCTTTTTTTTCCTTTTTTTTTTTTCACTTCCCAACAGAAGAGGAAAAAGAGGTGGAAAGCAAGAAAAGAAAAGCAACAGTGACAACAAAAAGAAAGCAATCCCCAGTTCCCTAGAAGTAGTTCCAATGCCAACTTTGTGGCAGTGATTGCAGCTGGGCTTGCCCGCTCTCCAGTGCACAAAAGTTGATTTGAGAGTCGTTTTCCTTCGTAGCTGGCGGGGCCGCTGCGGCTGAAGGCCTTATCGGTTTGCAGCTGGTTCCTTCCTCTCCCTCGCACAGACTCTCCAAGCAGTGCATCCGAGAGATTTTCCGGAAGCAGCCACCTAAGTGCACGAGAGGCTTCTTGGTTCACGTAGCCTCCTCTCTGCAACCTCTTGGTTGGGATGGGGAGGTATTTTTGTTTTAATATTTATAGCTGGAAAGGATGAAGGTGCAGAAAAAAAGCTGTTGTGGGATGCTATGATGTAGCAAGTGAGCAGCTTCGGGACCTTGCCGTTATTCTCTGGGTTGATGAGCAGGAGCCACACGGGATTACAGCTATTGCCGTAACCAGATGGGTCGTACTGATAATTTGGGACAGCAGTTACATGCATAAATAGCCTCGTGAACCTCCGGCTTCGTCGGTAAGGCTGGATGAGTGAATGTGGCTTAGAGACAAAGGGTTTATGCATCCATGGCAAGCCCGCAATCGGGGACGTACTCAGCATAAGTAATTGGGGAACGGAGCCAACTTCTATTCATCCCCGGAGCTCCGCGGGCTCTTACTGAGGGGCAAAGAAGGGTCTGATGAACACAACGGAGCCCTGGACCAACTCATCCCTGAGGGCAACGGGATGATTTTGGAACAAGTTGACTCATTTTCAGCACACACGTGTAGGAAATAAGTGCTTACCTCACAGCACATTCCAGCTTACGGGATGCATGGCAGGGAAGACTCCATCGAGTGTGAAAATGTTTGGCTCAGAAGCTGCTCCCTGAAATGCTTTTGCTAAAGGAAAGAGCCCAGGTTTCCACGTACATCACTGCAGGCGGGCGCCACGTTCGTAATTAGCCCGGTAAGGTCCCGACCGTTGCTGGAGCTGCTGGCTGTGGCCCTTACAGAAGTCCTCTTACGCTCTGGTTATGTGACTCACCGTCCTGTCCCCAGCAGAAGGGACGGAGCGTGCTGGAAGCATAACGTGGGGTGAGAGCAATTTATATTTCTAGGGATGAGCAAGTGGGCCAAAGTGGGTTTCAGCCAAAAGACTGGGAAATTTCATCGTGCTTCTGTTGCACAGCGTTGGGTTTTTTTAACGAAAATTTAACTAAAATTCCTAAGCCGTAATGTGAGACTTACTTGAACGGCTGACACGTGTGACCCAGATCTCCTTGGTGGGCAGCCCTGAAGCCCCCCAAATGCACGTGTGACCCAGTAACCGAGGGAAAACGTCCTGGGTGGTTCTACTGAACTTGATATAATTGTTTGCGGTAATAAAGCCACAAGCTTAGGCAAAAAGTGTTTGGCAGATCAGGGTTTAGGATAAATCAGGAGGGGGAAACAAATGAGGAAATGCTTCTCTGAATTTCAAACTGCGAGCTTTAATGTAAAAATCCTTTTCTCTCTTTTTTTGGGGGGAGGGGTGTCCCTTTATGGATGCACCCTAAAACTTCTGCATAGAAATACAAATCCTGCTGCACCCATTCACAGCAGTTTCTCTGTGCAGCCTGGGCTGCCTGGTGAGGTTTAGGGGATGGCAGTGAGGTTTAAGTGAAGGTGGTCAGGTTTAGGAGGTGGTGGTGCTACAGCCCCCCGACACCCGCCTCCATGAGTCCCATATTTGAATTTCCTTGCAATCTGGAAATAATACATTCCATTTTCCTTTTCAATCCTCTCCCTTAAAAAAAAAAACAAACAAAAACACACAAAAAAGGAAAAAAGAAAAAAAGGAAAAAGGGGGAAAAAAGAGAAAAGAGAGAAAAGGGGGAAAGAGAAAAGAAAAAAGGAAAAAAGGAGGGGAAGAGAAAAGAAAAAAGTAAAAAAGGGGGAAGAGAAAGGAAAAGAGGAAAAAGCAAAAAGGAAAAAAG
>NW_009233911.1:19988-27968 GCF_000690835.1 Fulmarus glacialis | reverse complement strand
GGAGCCCTTCGCCTCGGTGGCTTCGAATTGGAAAGAACACTGCTTCACACTAACAATAAGTTATTTGGTTACCTGAATCTATTAGCAGTATAAGGAAAAAAATTGAGTCTGGTATGCAGTGTCAAACTCCATTTGAATCAGTCAGTGAGGAAACAAGGAGTGTGATGGGAGCGAGAGATGAGGATGAAGAGTACCCGTCTTTCTAGCCTCAAAAGAAAACCAGTGGCATCAAAAAGCTTCCTGTTCAATTTCTGGGATTATCATTAAGTTTTTTTGGCATTGGGAATTAGTTGCCAAGGCCATTCTGCAAGGCCAAGAGGCCTTGAAGGACTGAAGTATTGGTTACCTTTATTGCAGGCAAGAATTTGCCTCACTCTACATTGTTTTAAACTCAACTAGTTTTCTGCCTTTTGCAGGGAAAAAAACCTAACTTCCTCTGATATTGGAGGAGGTTTCTATTTAATTTTTTTACTTGTTTTAATCAGTTCTAGTGACAATTTTCAAAAGACAAAAGCATAGTCTCATTGATAGGGTCCACAGTGTGTGCACATAGTGTGAGTCACTACCATTCTCTGTACAGTCAATAGATTTCTAAGTCCTTTCTTTAAAAAGCAAAAATATTTAGGTAAATGTAAATATATTGGGGAAATTTTGGATAAACACCAATCCCTTACAAGCTGGGTGGTTCTTATTTTGAAGAACAGGTGTCACCTTTTAACTCTGAAGTTATCTACCTCCCTTGCAAGTTGTCAATACTTGTGATTGACTGACTGACTTTTCTTGTAAGAAATCATGAGGCTGAGATTACAGGAAGAGTTTATTTATCCTCAGTAAAATCCTCTTGTATTCTTTTCAGTTGCCAAGTAGAATAATTGTTCGTCCCTCTATTTGGATCTGTGCCAAAAATCTTTGTCAACCCATGTTTAGGTCTTGGCGAGTTGGCAATATGGCTGTGGTACTTGAGTTTGTTATTTAATGTTTGTACTGTTCTTAGTATGAAGACAAACAAAACTAATCTCATTTCTCAGAGAAAAATAAATCTCACACACTCCAAAATAATTCCACTAGCCAATACCTTCCTCAGTCTCCAAAGTCACAGATATTGTTTCCTCCAAGTTGTCAGTTTTATCCAATTTAGTAGGAAGATTGGAGCAGGAAGCTATCTGTGGAACTGTGTAATTTTCTATATGCCATGATGACCATCCAGAGGAATAACCTTCACCCCATGCAATATTTAGAAACATAACATTTTTAAAACTTATCTTTTGCAATACACTTCTTATTAAAAAGTATTGTAGCTAATACCTTACTAATTGCAACTAAAGAAGATAAGGGCAAAAAGTTTATCAGGTAAGCAGGAACTAGACCTTAAGGTTTTTTGGTCCCAGGAGATGACCTAATCACTGAATCATTGTTTTTAACACTGTTAGTGTGTTCACGTAAGTGTATGGTTCAGCAACAGCCTCTGGCATATTGGTACTTAAAACATTTATTATGATCCTAAATAGTAAAAAGCTTCCTAAAATGAATCTGCAAACAAGTAGGATTGTACAATCAAACAGATATTAAGTACTGTAAGGCAAAATTTTGAGAGAAAATAATCTCTTCTTTTTATGTAAGCAAGATAGCAGATCTTCTCTAGCCCCAGGTAGGCTTCTAAAAATCAGATGATTCATTTAGTTGAAAGGACACCCTGACTTTTTTTTTTCCTTCTTCTTCACTTTCTCTGGGATCTCGGTATAAGTGGTTACTTCATCAGCATAGTGCGTGACTTTTCAACAAGACCACTGTAAGCTTGTTTAAAGCAAACTTGAAAGGTTGATATAACATGAGGTTTTATCATGTCATAAACAATCTATGACAACAGGGAAATGATCCTTAAAATCAGGATGACTCAGAGAGCCTAAATCAAACTTCTTCTCTGAGTTACTCTCTAAAGAAACCCATCTCACTTAATTGACTACAGAAGAAGAAGCAACCTTCTGACATGGGTGTTTGCATGTGAATAGTCTCCCTAAGTGTCCAAGGTACTTTTGCAACACAGAACTGAAAACGTAAACACTTCCACATTGTTAGTGTTGATAAATGACTTGCAATATTTACTTTGAGGAGCTTCAGACTTTTAATGTTAATAGAGAGAAAATCAAAGATGCCACCTTTTAATAATTAAATTTATCATTCAAAACCATGAAGTTGGTTGACGTATATTGCCACAGCTCCAGTGAAAGCTGATTTTGAATTCTTGACTGAGATCTGTATTTTCCCTTCCCAGGTCTGTTCTCTACCTATAAAGTAACAAGTAACTAAAAAAATTGAGCAGTATATGTCTCTATAATTTCACTGCTATAAAATCTTTTCAGATATTGGAAGGATAAAAATTTGACATATACATGTATGACTTAATTTCAACAGAAAACATAATAGAAAGTTTGTGAAGTGATTTGTGAGTGCTTTTGTTAAAACTAAACTTCCAAAGAATATCTTGGTTTTCCTTTATCACCTTCATTCTCAGTGATGGATAATGTTGCTGAAAGAATTAATTTTCCTAATATATACTTGTTCATCCCAGGTAATTGCTAAAATTGGTTTTGCATTTACATTTGTGTTTCCTAGCAGGAGGGAAACTGTAAAACATTTTCCTTAGTACCAACTATTACAAGTTAAATTTAGAAATAAAGGAAATAGTTCAAGAAATTAAATTTTAAAGCTTATGCTTATTTTTTAATAACACACAATAGTCATCTTAAAAATACTGAAGAAAAAGTTACTATTTTAATTAGAGTAGCATATGAACTTCTAATTGCCAGTTGAACAACTTTGCCTTTCACACTTTGGGTTGTATCAATTGATCACAATTTGCTTTTGCCATTGTTGGAGCCCGTCTTGCCAAGGCCTGTGACAACATTTTACTCTTCAGCGCTTTTAATGTTCAGCATTCAATTCCTGGATGACATCCAAAACCACAAAGTGACAGTTGTTTTCCAAGTTATAAACACAGTTTTGAATCCATTAAAGACTATTCTGCTGTTTATTCTGGGACTTCAGCTGTTGTGTCATAGAAAAAACCAGGCAAAGTTCCTTTGCTCCTCAAGAATGTAATATGTCACGGCTCATTTGAAATAACATCTCCACAAAGCAAACCTTTATAGCAGACGCTAAGTGTAGCATTCTTGAGTGGCATCTGGCAGTTTGTGATATAGAGCAAATAAGGTTGGGGATTGTTATTCCCCAGAGCATTCTATGCAAAGGAGCTTAGAGTAAGCAAGAATGACTTAAAATGCCACGGAGAAGGCTGGCTTTAAATTCCGTAAATCTGCAGCCAAGTTCCTAAAATGCATTACAATCTTTTAATCACTTCCTTTTATCAAAATTCATGATAAAAAAAAGGAGAAGAAATCAGCAATGAAAATAGGTTTTATGTGTAGTGCAATAGTATATAGTACTGCTGGAAACCCCGTAAAAGTGGAAGGAGACTTGGTCTCTGGAGAGCAGTAATATTGCATTTCTGTAAGCCTCTTGATCAGCTCTCTGAATTGGTGAAAAGACAGTCCGTCTTCTATTTTATTTAAGTAGAACAAAGAGAATTAGGTAGAATAACTCTCAGTGACATGTGGAACTGGATGACTATGAGTAATTTAGGACTATAAAATTAGTAAAAGAATTGTAGAATTACCTTTCGACCTTAAATTAACCCTAATAAAATTTTTTGGTGACCCAAGTATCTCTAAAACATTTCCTTTTCTAAAATAAATTGATGGAAGCTCCATGGTGAAGCCACTTAAAAACAGGGAAAATAAGGCAGGCAAAAATCCATTGTAGAGAATAATTCTGTTTTGAGAAAGGGAATTCAATAAATGCAATTCTTTTCTACTGTGGTGAGTGAAATAAAATGACAAGTATTGCACAGTGCAAATATATTAGTCATTGTCCAAGATTCAGATGAATAGTTGTGGTTCTCACACTGAGAGTTGAAAACAGTCTTTCCTTCCTTTGCATTGGCAAGTATAAGTAATAACCATCCCAGATTCACAGCTTTACACTGATAGCCCCCATAAATAAAAATAACCCAGACAGAATTTGTGTTCGTTCTTAACTTACTTTGTGCCATTAATAATTCTAGGTTCTAAAAGAGAGTTAACATGGGACTGTCTTTTTCTGCCCTGCTACAAAGGGGCACTGGGTCCGTCTGGGATAGAGTTAATTTTCTTCATAGGAGACCATATGGTGCTGTGTTTTAGATTTATGTCTAAAACAGTGTTGATAACAAAACAATGTTTTAGCTATTGCTGAACAGTGCTTACACAGCATCAAGGCCTTCTCTGTTTCTCTCTCTGCCCTCCACAGCAAGCAGGCTGGGGGTGGGCAAGAGGTTGTGAGGGGACACAGCTGGGACAGCTGACCCAAACTGACCAAAGGGATATTCCATACTGCGTAACGTCATGTTCAGCGATAAAAACTGAGCGTGTAGTTTTAACAGAGTAGTCATTGCTCAGAGACTGGCTGGGTATCAGTCTGTTTGTTGGAGGTGCTGAGTGATTGCCTTTGCATCACTTGTGGTTTTTTTTCTCTTTCCTTATTAAACCGTCTGTAACTGGACCCACAAGTTTTTCTCACTTTTGCTCTTCCTATTCTCTCCCCTGTCCCACTGTAGGGGGGGAGTAAGCGAGTGGCTGGGTGGGTGCTTAGTTGCTGGCTAGGGTGAACCCACCACAAAAGGAGTGAACTTTACAATAAACAGTTTGGAGTAACAATATGGGTCTTTCAGCAATGTAATAAACTCAACAAGAGATGGAAAAATGAATAATTATGAACTCTGAAGGAGAAGAACAAGTAACTTATTTTTGTGATAGAACAACCACTAGGCTGAAAGTCTAAAATAAGAAATCTAGTTGTACCTTTACTTCCAGATGAAGTACAATAATCTTGCTGAATTACAGTATTTGTTCTCTTTCAGTTCAAATATTGCCTGAAAAATACTGAAAAAACTGTTAGAATCATTGTAAAGTATGCATCTGATCATTAATTGTTTGTCACCTGTGTGGAAATTGTATTATGTTCACCTACAGTGTGGTGTCTGACACAGGTAATGGTACAGTATATTAATAGCTTAGAGAAACAATCATATTATTTGCAGCACCTATCTGAGTAGACTATGTCTGCCACTCAAGGGTAAAAGCAAATCTTAGAGGACTACATGTATGAAGCCTGATTTGATTTGGAAGCATCTTACAGTCTGGAGATGCTGAGATATCTTCTTATAGAAATACAGGACTGAAAGAAGTTTTACAGGTCAGTATCGCATTAGGCTGGGTGGAAAAAAAAGTAGAAACCCCCACCAGCTCTTGCATGCTTTCATAGCCGATATCTTTGAATCGCTGTTATTACTAGAAGTCCAGTATTTTCTATCACTTTATAGTGATAGATAGAAACTGTATCCCTCATTAGGCCTGTTGCAAAGAAAAGGGTCAAAATGGATTTGATACTGAACAACTCTGCAGTTTGCTACCTTGCACTACAGAGTTTTTGAATTTAGCTTATCTTATCTGGAGTCATGGTAAGAAACAAAAGAATGATTCATACAGTGTTGCAGAGATCATCTTTGTGGTTTTGAAAGGAAAAAGAAGCATGAATTATTAATACAGCTGTCAGATACTTTGACAATACTTTATCTCTTGTAACTCTTAAATAAAACAGCCAGTCATTTGCTTGCATTGAATAATTTCTCTACTTTGTACCAGTAAACAAACAAAATTTTTGTGAGATATAAGAATTTTTAAAAGATTGGAGTTTACTTACTGCAAGGATATTGAGCTGTGACAGAAACAGTCTTTGCTTTTCCTGAACATAGACAAAATAAAAAAATATGATCTTCCATGGAAACTAAACTGTTAGACAAATTTTCTTCTGTGCACTAGTCAGTAACTAGCTAAGCTTTGCATCTTAAAAAAAATAAAATCTTTGGAGAAATAAATCTCAGGCAGCATTACTATGGAGAAGGTCTCAATATGCTGTTTGGATTTAGCCAGGCAAAAACCTATAAAACATTTTTTTTTTTTTTGTCCCAAAGAACAGAATTACAAAAGTATTTGGGTGCCAGGAGATGCACCCAGGAAGAAAATCCATGGGATTTTTCCAAAACTGATAAAGTTGTTTGTTGCCTAACTCAGTGAAATTAGTTCTGGCTTCAGAACTGCCTTCATTGAATATGATGGAGAAAGTACACTGATGGCACTTTCTTTTGCCATCAGTGATCTCTCTGTCACTGTCAGAATTGGGTGTTATGCATACTCATGGCAACAGTGATTTTGGATCTTGGTCTGTGGTTTGCATTCTTCTTTAAGAATGATAAGCAGCAGTAGCTGCTAAAGTCTACCCAAGGTCTCTGAACTGTTTAGAAAGCATGGGTGAAACAAATTGACGAAGGAGAAACATGTCAGTCTAGACTGCTTAAACAGGTACTGTAATTCTGCATAGACTGAATGAATAGCTGTAGCCAGAACAAATGAACAAGTTGTAAAAACATTAGTCATTACTGAAGACAATAAGAAACTCCTGAATCAGCAACATGGGTATTGCACAAAGACCCCTTGCGTAATTTTTATGAATGTGGCACTAGTATAAAATAATATATTTTGTTCACATCTCCAACATGACTATTTATTTCTGAGTTTATGTATTCAATTAAACCCATACTTCTCTACTTAAATATAAATGCAGCAAGTGCAGAGTTTTCACTCTGCTGCACTCTTATACCTAAGAAGAGAGGAAATCTTTTTGTGAAAATTAAGTTTAACTTCATGGGAAAAATACACAATCTTAAATATAATATATTTGCTTCAGAGATTCCTTTTGGCCAGTTGATGATAGAGAAAATTTGACAAGTATGCCGAACAACTAATTACTCTTCACCCTTTATATAACCAGCTCATTGCACATGTGTTTTTTCCAAAGTTACTTCACGTTTAATTATGAGAAATTTTTGTTTGCTGGCACTCTAGTTAAGAACAGCCAAGGGAAAGTTAACAGTTTTCTTTACTGATGAATTTAGAAGACACAAAAAGTATTACTTTGTGTTGAACGAAGTATTATCTTCATCTCCCAGTAAAAGCTGTCATTTGGATTTCAGCACTTTTTTTCTGGTATAGATTTCCTTGTGGGTTTTTTGGTTTGTTTGGGTTTTTTTGTTTTTTTTTTTGATTAATGAATTGAAAGAAATGTTGAAAGTATAGTTCAAACTGAAACATGGAAAATACTTAACATCATAGGAAAATGTTTTGTTGCCTTGACTTTTGTTTTCTCCATTTGAGCTATTTGACAAAATTCAGAAAAATGAGCAAAACATGTTGATGGTTGGTTGATGATTTTTTTGCTAAAATAACCTCTTTAAACCAGAAACTTTCACTCACGGTCTTTGTTGGTTCTGTAGATTAGTCAAGAGACTGTGCCTTTGAATAGTGGTTTTGCTTTACTTTCCCTTTGTCAGATGTGCTATTTCACGAAAAGGTGATTTGCTGGTCATAATGGTTTTTGTTTGACACTGCTTTCAGGACAAGAAATGGACCCTTGGGCAGCGGAGTTTGTACAGTATGTGTGGGAGGAAGACAGAGATAAAGATGCTCTTTAGGAAATCAGAAATTATATTAAATTGCTTCTTGCTTCACCTGAGTTATTCTCCTTCCTTGCTCTTTGCTTTGGTTGCCAAGCCTGGAGGAGAAGGGAAGAGGGGGAGGAAAAGTCAAGTATTTATGAATATTATTACCTATTAGTAGTTCAGTTTAAATAATGTACAGCAATGGCTGCCAAACTGAGAAACATAGAGGCTTAAGGTAAGAAAAAACCAACAACACAGCATCAGTGGCAGCAGCTCATGGCAAGCTTGAAATGCCTAATAAGTAGCTGTCAAAGCAGAAAGTCAAAGCAACCAAGTGGTTGTGCATAATAATGGACTAATCTGCATAAGAGAAGAGGGTTAGTGTGGGT